>NW_027170353.1:10000-27937 GCF_036898095.1 Palaemon carinicauda
AGGAGGAGAGAGGAGATTGGAAGCAAGGAGGAGAGAGGAGATTGGAAGCAAGGAGGAGAGAGGAGATTGGAAGCAAGGAGGAGAGAGGAGATTGGAAGCAAGGAGGAGAGAGGAGGTGGAAGCAAGGAGGAGAGAGGAGATTGGAAGCAAGGAGGAGAGAGGAGATTGGAAGCAAGGAGGAGAGAGGAGGTGGAAGCAAGGAGGAGAGAGGAGATTGGAAGCAAGGAGGAGAGAGGAGATTGGAAGCAAGGAGGAGAGAGGAGGTGGAAGCAAGGAGGAGAGAGGAGATTGGAAGCAAGGAGGAGAGAGGAGATTGGAAGCAAGGAGGAGAGAGGAGATTGGAAGCAAGGAGGAGAGAGGAGGTGGAAGCAAGGAGGAGAGAGGAGGTGGAAGCAAGGAGGAGAGAGGAGGTGGAAGCAAGGAGGAGAGAGGAGGTGGAAGCAAGGAGGAGAGAGGAGGTGGAAGCAAGGAGGAGAGAGGAGGTGGAAGCAAGGAGGAGAGAGGAGGTGGAAGCAAGGAGGAGAGAGGAGGTGGAAGCAAGGAGGAGAGAGGAGGTGGAAGCAAGGAGGAGAGAGGAGGTGGAAGCAAGGAGGAGAGAGGAGGTGGAAGCAAGGAGGAGAGAGGAGGTGGAAGCAAGGAGGAGAGAGGAGGTGGAAGCAAGGAGGAGAGAGGAGGTGGAAGCAAGGAGGAGAGAGGAGGTGGAAGCAAGGAGGAGAGAGGAGGTGGAAGCAAGGAGGAGAGAGGAGGTGGAAGCAAGGAGGAGAGAGGAGGTGGAAGCAAGGAGGAGAGAGGAGGTGGAAGCAAGGAGGAGAGAGGAGGTGGAAGCAAGGAGGAGAGAGGAGGTGGAAGCAAGGAGGAGAGAGGAGGTGGAAGCAAGGAGGAGAGAGGAGGTGGAAGCAAGGAGGAGAGAGGAGGTGGAAGCAAGGAGGAGAGAGGAGGTGGAAGCAAGGAGGAGAGAGGAGGTGGAAGCAAGGAGGAGAGAGGAGGTGGAAGCAAGGAGGAGAGAGGAGATTGGAAGCAAGGAGGAGAGAGGAGATTGGAAGCAAGGAGGAGAGAGGAGATTGGAAGCAAGGAGGAGAGAGGAGGTGGAAGCAAGGAGGAGAGAGGAGATTGGAAGCAAGGAGGAGAGAGGAGATTGGAAGCAAGGAGGAGAGAGGAGATTGGAAGCAAGGAGGAGAGAGGAGGTGGAAGCAAGGAGGAGAGAGGAGGTGGAAGCAAGGAGGAGAGAGGAGATTGGAAGCAAGGAGGAGAGAGGAGGTGGAAGCAAGGAGGAGAGAGGAGGTGGAAGCAAGGAGGAGAGAGGAGATTGGAAGCAAGGAGGAGAGAGGAGGTGGAAGCAAGGAGGAGAGAGGAGGTGGAAGCAAGGAGGAGAGAGGAGATTGGAAGCAAGGAGGAGAGAGGAGGTGGAAGCAAGGAGGAGAGAGGAGGTGGAAGCAAGGAGGAGAGAGGAGATTGGAAGCAAGGAGGAGAGAGGAGGTGGAAGCAAGGAGGAGAGAGGAGGTGGAAGCAAGGAGGAGAGAGGAGATTGGAAGCAAGGAGGAGAGAGGAGATTGGAAGCAAGGAGGAGAGAGGAGGTGGAAGCAAGGAGGAGAGAGGAGATTGGAAGCAAGGAGGAGAGAGGAGATTGGAAGCAAGGAGGAGAGAGGAGATTGGAAGCAAGGAGGAGAGAGGAGATTGGAAGCAAGGAGGAGAGAGGAGATTGGAAGCAAGGAGGAGAGAGGAGATTGGAAGCAAGGAGGAGAGAGGAGATTGGAAGCAAGGAGGAGAGAGGAGATTGGAAGCAAGGAGGAGAGAGGAGATTGGAAGCAAGGAGGAGAGAGGAGATTGGAAGCAAGGAGGAGAGAGGAGATTGGAAGCAAGGAGGAGAGAGGAGGTGGAAGCAAGGAGGAGAGAGGAGATTGGAAGCAAGGAGGAGAGAGGAGATTGGAAGCAAGGAGGAGAGAGGAGATTGGAAGCAAGGAGGAGAGAGGAGATTGGAAGCAAGGAGGAGAGAGGAGATTGGAAGCAAGGAGGAGAGAGGAGGTGGAAGCAAGGAGGAGAGAGGAGGTGGAAGCAAGGAGGAGAGAGGAGATTGGAAGCAAGGAGGAGAGAGGAGGTGGAAGCAAGGAGGAGAGAGGAGATTGGAAGCAAGGAGGAGAGAGGAGGTGGAAGCAAGGAGGAGAGAGGAGGTGGAAGCAAGGAGGAGAGAGGAGATTGGAAGCAAGGAGGAGAGAGGAGGTGGAAGCAAGGAGGAGAGAGGAGATTGGAAGCAAGGAGGAGAGAGGAGATTGGAAGCAAGGAGGAGAGAGGAGGTGGAAGCAAGGAGGAGAGAGGAGATTGGAAGCAAGGAGGAGAGAGGAGATTGGAAGCAAGGAGGAGAGAGGAGGTGGAAGCAAGGAGGAGAGAGGAGATTGGAAGCAAGGAGGAGAGAGGAGGTGGAAGCAAGGAGGAGAGAGGAGGTGGAAGCAAGGAGGAGAGAGGAGGTGGAAGCAAGGAGGAGAGAGGAGGTGGAAGCAAGGAGGAGAGAGGAGGTGGAAGCAAGGAGGAGAGAGGAGGTGGAAGCAAGGAGGAGAGAGGAGGTGGAAGCAAGGAGGAGAGAGGAGGTGGAAGCAAGGAGGAGAGAGGAGGTGGAAGCAAGGAGGAGAGAGGAGGTGGAAGCAAGGAGGAGAGAGGAGATTGGAAGCAAGGAGGAGAGAGGAGATTGGAAGCAAGGAGGAGAGAGGAGATTGGAAGCAAGGAGGAGAGAGGAGATTGGAAGCAAGGAGGAGAGAGGAGATTGGAAGCAAGGAGGAGAGAGGAGATTGGAAGCAAGGAGGAGAGAGGAGATTGGAAGCAAGGAGGAGAGAGGAGATTGGAAGCAAGGAGGAGAGAGGAGATTGGAAGCAAGGAGGAGAGAGGAGATTGGAAGCAAGGAGGAGAGAGGAGATTGGAAGCAAGGAGGAGAGAGGAGGTGGAAGCAAGGAGGAGAGAGGAGATTGGAAGCAAGGAGGAGAGAGGAGATTGGAAGCAAGGAGGAGAGAGGAGATTGGAAGCAAGGAGGAGAGAGGAGATTGGAAGCAAGGAGGAGAGAGGAGGTGGAAGCAAGGAGGAGAGAGGAGATTGGAAGCAAGGAGGAGAGAGGAGATTGGAAGCAAGGAGGAGAGAGGAGATTGGAAGCAAGGAGGAGAGAGGAGATTGGAAGCAAGGAGGAGAGAGGAGGTGGAAGCAAGGAGGAGAGAGGAGGTGGAAGCAAGGAGGAGAGAGGAGGTGGAAGCAAGGAGGAGAGAGGAGATTGGAAGCAAGGAGGAGAGAGGAGGTGGAAGCAAGGAGGAGAGAGGAGGTGGAAGCAAGGAGGAGAGAGGAGATTGGAAGCAAGGAGGAGAGAGGAGGTGGAAGCAAGGAGGAGAGAGGAGATTGGAAGCAAGGAGGAGAGAGGAGATTGGAAGCAAGGAGGAGAGAGGAGGTGGAAGCAAGGAGGAGAGAGGAGATTGGAAGCAAGGAGGAGAGAGGAGATTGGAAGCAAGGAGGAGAGAGGAGGTGGAAGCAAGGAGGAGAGAGGAGATTGGAAGCAAGGAGGAGAGAGGAGGTGGAAGCAAGGAGGAGAGAGGAGGTGGAAGCAAGGAGGAGAGAGGAGGTGGAAGCAAGGAGGAGAGAGGAGGTGGAAGCAAGGAGGAGAGAGGAGATTGGAAGCAAGGAGGAGAGAGGAGGTGGAAGCAAGGAGGAGAGAGGAGATTGGAAGCAAGGAGGAGAGAGGAGATTGGAAGCAAGGAGGAGAGAGGAGATTGGAAGCAAGGAGGAGAGAGGAGATTGGAAGCAAGGAGGAGAGAGGAGATTGGAAGCAAGGAGGAGAGAGGAGATTGGAAGCAAGGAGGAGAGAGGAGGTGGAAGCAAGGAGGAGAGAGGAGATTGGAAGCAAGGAGGAGAGAGGAGATTGGAAGCAAGGAGGAGAGAGGAGATTGGAAGCAAGGAGGAGAGAGGAGATTGGAAGCAAGGAGGAGAGAGGAGATTGGAAGCAAGGAGGAGAGAGGAGATTGGAAGCAAGGAGGAGAGAGGAGGTGGAAGCAAGGAGGAGAGAGGAGATTGGAAGCAAGGAGGAGAGAGGAGGTGGAAGCAAGGAGGAGAGAGGAGATTGGAAGCAAGGAGGAGAGAGGAGATTGGAAGCAAGGAGGAGAGAGGAGGTGGAAGCAAGGAGGAGAGAGGAGGTGGAAGCAAGGAGGAGAGAGGAGATTGGAAGCAAGGAGGAGAGAGGAGATTGGAAGCAAGGAGGAGAGAGGAGGTGGAAGCAAGGAGGAGAGAGGAGATTGGAAGCAAGGAGGAGAGAGGAGATTGGAAGCAAGGAGGAGAGAGGAGGTGGAAGCAAGGAGGAGAGAGGAGATTGGAAGCAAGGAGGAGAGAGGAGATTGGAAGCAAGGAGGAGAGAGGAGGTGGAAGCAAGGAGGAGAGAGGAGATTGGAAGCAAGGAGGAGAGAGGAGATTGGAAGCAAGGAGGAGAGAGGAGGTGGAAGCAAGGAGGAGAGAGGAGATTGGAAGCAAGGAGGAGAGAGGAGATTGGAAGCAAGGAGGAGAGAGGAGGTGGAAGCAAGGAGGAGAGAGGAGATTGGAAGCAAGGAGGAGAGAGGAGATTGGAAGCAAGGAGGAGAGAGGAGATTGGAAGCAAGGAGGAGAGAGGAGATTGGAAGCAAGGAGGAGAGAGGAGATTGGAAGCAAGGAGGAGAGAGGAGATTGGAAGCAAGGAGGAGAGAGGAGATTGGAAGCAAGGAGGAGAGAGGAGATTGGAAGCAAGGAGGAGAGAGGAGATTGGAAGCAAGGAGGAGAGAGGAGATTGGAAGCAAGGAGGAGAGAGGAGATTGGAAGCAAGGAGGAGAGAGGAGATTGGAAGCAAGGAGGAGAGAGGAGGTGGAAGCAAGGAGGAGAGAGGAGATTGGAAGCAAGGAGGAGAGAGGAGATTGGAAGCAAGGAGGAGAGAGGAGATTGGAAGCAAGGAGGAGAGAGGAGATTGGAAGCAAGGAGGAGAGAGGAGGTGGAAGCAAGGAGGAGAGAGGAGGTGGAAGCAAGGAGGAGAGAGGAGATTGGAAGCAAGGAGGAGAGAGGAGGTGGAAGCAAGGAGGAGAGAGGAGGTGGAAGCAAGGAGGAGAGAGGAGATTGGAAGCAAGGAGGAGAGAGGAGATTGGAAGCAAGGAGGAGAGAGGAGGTGGAAGCAAGGAGGAGAGAGGAGGTGGAAGCAAGGAGGAGAGAGGAGGTGGAAGCAAGGAGGAGAGAGGAGGTGGAAGCAAGGAGGAGAGAGGAGGTGGAAGCAAGGAGGAGAGAGGAGGTGGAAGCAAGGAGGAGAGAGGAGGTGGAAGCAAGGAGGAGAGAGGAGGTGGAAGCAAGGAGGAGAGAGGAGATTGGAAGCAAGGAGGAGAGAGGAGGTGGAAGCAAGGAGGAGAGAGGAGGTGGAAGCAAGGAGGAGAGAGGAGGTGGAAGCAAGGAGGAGAGAGGAGATTGGAAGCAAGGAGGAGAGAGGAGGTGGAAGCAAGGAGGAGAGAGGAGGTGGAAGCAAGGAGGAGAGAGGAGGTGGAAGCAAGGAGGAGAGAGGAGATTGGAAGCAAGGAGGAGAGAGGAGGTGGAAGCAAGGAGGAGAGAGGAGGTGGAAGCAAGGAGGAGAGAGGAGGTGGAAGCAAGGAGGAGAGAGGAGGTGGAAGCAAGGAGGAGAGAGGAGGTGGAAGCAAGGAGGAGAGAGGAGGTGGAAGCAAGGAGGAGAGAGGAGGTGGAAGCAAGGAGGAGAGAGGAGGTGGAAGCAAGGAGGAGAGAGGAGATTGGAAGCAAGGAGGAGAGAGGAGATTGGAAGCAAGGAGGAGAGAGGAGGTGGAAGCAAGGAGGAGAGAGGAGATTGGAAGCAAGGAGGAGAGAGGAGGTGGAAGCAAGGAGGAGAGAGGAGATTGGAAGCAAGGAGGAGAGAGGAGGTGGAAGCAAGGAGGAGAGAGGAGGTGGAAGCAAGGAGGAGAGAGGAGATTGGAAGCAAGGAGGAGAGAGGAGATTGGAAGCAAGGAGGAGAGAGGAGGTGGAAGCAAGGAGGAGAGAGGAGATTGGAAGCAAGGAGGAGAGAGGAGATTGGAAGCAAGGAGGAGAGAGGAGGTGGAAGCAAGGAGGAGAGAGGAGATTGGAAGCAAGGAGGAGAGAGGAGATTGGAAGCAAGGAGGAGAGAGGAGGTGGAAGCAAGGAGGAGAGAGGAGATTGGAAGCAAGGAGGAGAGAGGAGATTGGAAGCAAGGAGGAGAGAGGAGGTGGAAGCAAGAAGGAGAGAGGAGGTGGAAGCAAGGAATAGAGAGGAGGTGGAAGCAAGGAGGAGAGAGGAGGTGGAAGCAAGGAGGAGAGAGGAGGTGGAAGCAAGGAGGAGAGAGGAGGTGGAAGCAAGGAGGAGAGAGGAGGTGGAAGCAAGGAGGAGAGAGGAGGTGGAAGCAAGGAGGAGAGAGGAGGTGGAAGCAAGGAGGAGAGAGGAGATTGGAAGCAAGGAGGAGAGAGGAGGTGGAAGCAAGGAGGAGAGAGGAGATTGGAAGCAAGGAGGAGAGAGGAGGTGGAAGCAAGGAGGAGAGAGGAGGTGGAAGCAAGGAGGAGAGAGGAGATTGGAAGCAAGGAGGAGAGAGGAGGTGGAAGCAAGGAGGAGAGAGGAGGTGGAAGCAAGGAGGAGAGAGGAGATTGGAAGCAAGGAGGAGAGAGGAGATTGGAAGCAAGGAGGAGAGAGGAGGTGGAAGCAAGGAGGAGAGAGGAGATTGGAAGCAAGGAGGAGAGAGGAGGTGGAAGCAAGGAGGAGAGAGGAGGTGGAAGCAAGGAGGAGAGAGGAGATTGGAAGCAAGGAGGAGAGAGGAGGTGGAAGCAAGGAGGAGAGAGGAGGTGGAAGCAAGGAGGAGAGAGGAGATTGGAAGCAAGGAGGAGAGAGGAGGTGGAAGCAAGGAGGAGAGAGGAGGTGGAAGCAAGGAGGAGAGAGGAGATTGGAAGCAAGGAGGAGAGAGGAGATTGGAAGCAAGGAGGAGAGAGGAGGTGGAAGCAAGGAGGAGAGAGGAGGTGGAAGCAAGGAGGAGAGAGGAGATTGGAAGCAAGGAGGAGAGAGGAGGTGGAAGCAAGGAGGAGAGAGGAGGTGGAAGCAAGGAGGAGAGAGGAGGTGGAAGCAAGGAGGAGAGAGGAGATTGGAAGCAAGGAGGAGAGAGGAGGTGGAAGCAAGGAGGAGAGAGGAGGTGGAAGCAAGGAGGAGAGAGGAGATTGGAAGCAAGGAGGAGAGAGGAGGTGGAAGCAAGGAGGAGAGAGGAGGTGGAAGCAAGGAGGAGAGAGGAGATTGGAAGCAAGGAGGAGAGAGGAGGTGGAAGCAAGGAGGAGAGAGGAGGTGGAAGCAAGGAGGAGAGAGGAGATTGGAAGCAAGGAGGAGAGAGGAGGTGGAAGCAAGGAGGAGAGAGGAGGTGGAAGCAAGGAGGAGAGAGGAGATTGGAAGCAAGGAGGAGAGAGGAGGTGGAAGCAAGGAGGAGAGAGGAGGTGGAAGCAAGGAGGAGAGAGGAGATTGGAAGCAAGGAGGAGAGAGGAGGTGGAAGCAAGGAGGAGAGAGGAGGTGGAAGCAAGGAGGAGAGAGGAGATTGGAAGCAAGGAGGAGAGAGGAGGTGGAAGCAAGGAGGAGAGAGGAGGTGGAAGCAAGGAGGAGAGAGGAGATTGGAAGCAAGGAGGAGAGAGGAGATTGGAAGCAAGGAGGAGAGAGGAGATTGGAAGCAAGGAGGAGAGAGGAGGTGGAAGCAAGGAGGAGAGAGGAGATTGGAAGCAAGGAGGAGAGAGGAGATTGGAAGCAAGGAGGAGAGAGGAGATTGGAAGCAAGGAGGAGAGAGGAGATTGGAAGCAAGGAGGAGAGAGGAGATTGGAAGCAAGGAGGAGAGAGGAGATTGGAAGCAAGGAGGAGAGAGGAGATTGGAAGCAAGGAGGAGAGAGGAGGTGGAAGCAAGGAGGAGAGAGGAGGTGGAAGCAAGGAGGAGAGAGGAGATTGGAAGCAAGGAGGAGAGAGGAGATTGGAAGCAAGGAGGAGAGAGGAGGTGGAAGCAAGGAGGAGAGAGGAGGTGGAAGCAAGGAGGAGAGAGGAGATTGGAAGCAAGGAGGAGAGAGGAGATTGGAAGCAAGGAGGAGAGAGGAGGTGGAAGCAAGGAGGAGAGAGGAGGTGGAAGCAAGGAGGAGAGAGGAGATTGGAAGCAAGGAGGAGAGAGGAGATTGGAAGCAAGGAGGAGAGAGGAGGTGGAAGCAAGGAGGAGAGAGGAGGTGGAAGCAAGGAGGAGAGAGGAGGTGGAAGCAAGGAGGAGAGAGGAGATTGGAAGCAAGGAGGAGAGAGGAGATTGGAAGCAAGGAGGAGAGAGGAGGTGGAAGCAAGGAGGAGAGAGGAGATTGGAAGCAAGGAGGAGAGAGGAGGTGGAAGCAAGGAGGAGAGAGGAGATTGGAAGCAAGGAGGAGAGAGGAGATTGGAAGCAAGGAGGAGAGAGGAGATTGGAAGCAAGGAGGAGAGAGGAGGTGGAAGCAAGGAGGAGAGAGGAGGTGGAAGCAAGGAGGAGAGAGGAGGTGGAAGCAAGGAGGAGAGAGGAGGTGGAAGCAAGGAGGAGAGAGGAGGTGGAAGCAAGGAGGAGAGAGGAGGTGGAAGCAAGGAGGAGAGAGGAGATTGGAAGCAAGGAGGAGAGAGGAGATTGGAAGCAAGGAGGAGAGAGGAGGTGGAAGCAAGGAGGAGAGAGGAGGTGGAAGCAAGGAGGAGAGAGGAGATTGGAAGCAAGGAGGAGAGAGGAGATTGGAAGCAAGGAGGAGAGAGGAGGTGGAAGCAAGGAGGAGAGAGGAGGTGGAAGCAAGGAGGAGAGAGGAGGTGGAAGCAAGGAGGAGAGAGGAGATTGGAAGCAAGGAGGAGAGAGGAGATTGGAAGCAAGGAGGAGAGAGGAGGTGGAAGCAAGGAGGAGAGAGGAGGTGGAAGCAAGGAGGAGAGAGGAGATTGGAAGCAAGGAGGAGAGAGGAGATTGGAAGCAAGGAGGAGAGAGGAGGTGGAAGCAAGGAGGAGAGAGGAGGTGGAAGCAAGGAGGAGAGAGGAGATTGGAAGCAAGGAGGAGAGAGGAGATTGGAAGCAAGGAGGAGAGAGGAGGTGGAAGCAAGGAGGAGAGAGGAGGTGGAAGCAAGGAGGAGAGAGGAGGTGGAAGCAAGGAGGAGAGAGGAGGTGGAAGCAAGGAGGAGAGAGGAGATTGGAAGCAAGGAGGAGAGAGGAGGTGGAAGCAAGGAGGAGAGAGGAGGTGGAAGCAAGGAGGAGAGAGGAGATTGGAAGCAAGGAGGAGAGAGGAGAGTGGAAGCAAGGAGGAGAGAGGAGGTGGAAGCAAGGAGGAGAGAGGAGGTGGAAGCAAGGAGGAGAGAGGAGGTGGAAGCAAGGAGGAGAGAGGAGGTGGAAGCAAGGAGGAGAGAGGAGATTGGAAGCAAGGAGGAGAGAGGAGATTGGAAGCAAGGAGGAGAGAGGAGATTGGAAGCAAGGAGGAGAGAGGAGATTGGAAGCAAGGAGGAGAGAGGAGGTGGAAGCAAGGAGGAGAGAGGAGATTGGAAGCAAGGAGGAGAGAGGAGGTGGAAGCAAGGAGGAGAGGAGTGGAAGCAGGAGGAGAGAGGAGGTGGAAGCAAGGAGGAGAGAGGAGGTGGAAGCAAGGAGGAGAGAGGAGGTGGAAGCAAGGAGGAGAGAGGAGGTGGAAGCAAGGAGGAGAGAGGAGGGTGGAAGCAAGGAGGAGAGAGGAGATTGGAAGCAAGGAGGAGAGAGGAGGTGGAAGCAAGGAGGAGAGAGGAGGTGGAAGCAAGGAGGAGAGAGGAGGTGGAAGCAAGGAGGAGAGAGGAGGTGGAAGCAAGGAGGAGAGAGGAGATTGGAAGCAAGGAGGAGAGAGGAGATTGGAAGCAAGGAGGAGAGAGGAGGTGGAAGCAAGGAGGAGAGAGGAGGTGGAAGCAAGGAGGAGAGAGGAGGTGGAAGCAAGGAGGAGAGAGGAGGTGGAAGCAAGGAGGAGAGAGGAGGTGGAAGCAAGGAGGAGAGAGGAGGTGGAAGCAAGGAGGAGAGAGGAGGTGGAAGCAAGGAGGAGAGAGGAGGTGGAAGCAAGGAGGAGAGAGGAGGTGGAAGCAAGGAGGAGAGAGGAGGTGGAAGCAAGGAGGAGAGAGGAGATTGGAAGCAAGGAGGAGAGAGGAGGTGGAAGCAAGGAGGAGAGAGGAGGTGGAAGCAAGGAGGAGAGGAGATTGAGCAGAGAGGAGGTGGAAGCAAGGAGGAGAGAGGAGGTGGAAGCAAGGAGGAGAGAGGAGATTGGAAGCAAGGAGGAGAGAGGAGGTGGAAGCAAGGAGGAGAGAGGAGATTGGAAGCAAGGAGGAGAGAGGAGGTGGAAGCAAGGAGGAGAGAGGAGGTGGAAGCAAGGAGGAGAGAGGAGATTGGAAGCAAGGAGGAGAGAGGAGATTGGAAGCAAGGAGGAGAGAGGAGATTGGAAGCAAGGAGGAGAGAGGAGGTGGAAGCAAGGAGGAGAGAGGAGATTGGAAGCAAGGAGGAGAGAGGAGATTGGAAGCAAGGAGGAGAGAGGAGGTGGAAGCAAGGAGGAGAGAGGAGGTGGAAGCAAGGAGGAGAGAGGAGGTTGGAAGCAAGGAGGAGAGAGGAGATTGGAAGCAAGGAGGAGAGAGGAGATTGGAAGCAAGGAGGAGAGAGGAGGTGGAAGCAAGGAGGAGAGAGGAGGTGGAAGCAAGGAGGAGAGAGGAGATTGGAAGCAAGGAGGAGAGAGGAGGTGGAAGCAAGGAGGAGAGAGGAGGTGGAAGCAAGGAGGAGAGAGGAGATTGGAAGCAAGGAGGAGAGAGGAGATTGGAAGCAAGGAGGAGAGAGGAGGTGGAAGCAAGGAGGAGAGAGGAGATTGGAAGCAAGGAGGAGAGAGGAGATTGGAAGCAAGGAGGAGAGAGGAGATTGGAAGCAAGGAGGAGAGAGGAGGTGGAAGCAAGGAGGAGAGAGGAGGTGGAAGCAAGGAGGAGAGAGGAGATTGGAAGCAAGGAGGAGAGAGGAGATTGGAAGCAAGGAGGAGAGAGGAGGTGGAAGCAAGGAGGAGAGAGGAGGTGGAAGCAAGGAGGAGAGAGGAGATTGGAAGCAAGGAGGAGAGAGGAGATTGGAAGCAAGGAGGAGAGAGGAGGTGGAAGCAAGGAGGAGAGAGGAGATTGGAAGCAAGGAGGAGAGAGGAGGTGGAAGCAAGGAGGAGAGAGGAGGTGGAAGCAAGGAGGAGAGAGGAGGTGGAAGCAAGGAGGAGAGAGGAGGTGGAAGCAAGGAGGAGAGAGGAGGTGGAAGCAAGGAGGAGAGAGGAGGTGGAAGCAAGGAGGAGAGAGGAGATTGGAAGCAAGGAGGAGAGAGGAGATTGGAAGCAAGGAGGAGAGAGGAGGTGGAAGCAAGGAGGAGAGAGGAGATTGGAAGCAAGGAGGAGAGAGGAGGTGGAAGCAAGGAGGAGAGAGGAGGTGGAAGCAAGGAGGAGAGAGGAGATTGGAAGCAAGGAGGAGAGAGGAGATTGGAAGCAAGGAGGAGAGAGGAGGTGGAAGCAAGGAGGAGAGAGGAGGTGGAAGCAAGGAGGAGAGAGGAGATTGGAAGCAAGGAGGAGAGAGGAGGTGGAAGCAAGGAGGAGAGAGGAGGTGGAAGCAAGGAGGAGAGAGGAGATTGGAAGCAAGGAGGAGAGAGGAGGTGGAAGCAAGGAGGAGAGAGGAGGTGGAAGCAAGGAGGAGAGAGGAGATTGGAAGCAAGGAGGAGAGAGGAGGTGGAAGCAAGGAGGAGAGAGGAGGTGGAAGCAAGGAGGAGAGAGGAGATTGGAAGCAAGGAGGAGAGAGGAGGTGGAAGCAAGGAGGAGAGAGGAGGTGGAAGCAAGGAGGAGAGAGGAGATTGGAAGCAAGGAGGAGAGAGGAGATTGGAAGCAAGGAGGAGAGAGGAGGTGGAAGCAAGGAGGAGAGAGGAGATTGGAAGCAAGGAGGAGAGAGGAGATTGGAAGCAAGGAGGAGAGAGGAGATTGGAAGCAAGGAGGAGAGAGGAGGTGGAAGCAAGGAGGAGAGAGGAGATTGGAAGCAAGGAGGAGAGAGGAGATTGGAAGCAAGGAGGAGAGAGGAGGTGGAAGCAAGGAGGAGAGAGGAGATTGGAAGCAAGGAGGAGAGAGGAGATTGGAAGCAAGGAGGAGAGAGGAGATTGGAAGCAAGGAGGAGAGAGGAGATTGGAAGCAAGGAGGAGAGAGGAGGTGGAAGCAAGGAGGAGAGAGGAGATTGGAAGCAAGGAGGAGAGAGGAGGTGGAAGCAAGGAGGAGAGAGGAGATTGAAGCAAGGAGGAGAGAGGAGATTGGAAGCAAGGAGGAGAGAGGAGGTGGAAGCAAGGAGGAGAGAGGAGATTGGAAGCAAGGAGGAGAGAGGAGATTGGAAGCAAGGAGGAGAGAGGAGATTGGAAGCAAGGAGGAGAGAGGAGATTGGAAGCAAGGAGGAGAGAGGAGATTGGAAGCAAGGAGGAGAGAGGAGATTGGAAGCAAGGAGGAGAGAGGAGATTGGAAGCAAGGAGGAGAGAGGAGATTGGAAGCAAGGAGGAGAGAGGAGATTGGAAGCAAGGAGGAGAGAGGAGATTGGAAGCAAGGAGGAGAGAGGAGATTGGAAGCAAGGAGGAGAGAGGAGATTGGAAGCAAGGAGGAGAGAGGAGATTGGAAGCAAGGAGGAGAGAGAGGAGATTGGAAGCAAGGAGGAGAGAGGAGATTGGAAGCAAGGAGGAGAGAGGAGATTGGAAGCAAGGAGGAGAGAGGAGATTGGAAGCAAGGAGGAGAGAGGAGATTGGAAGCAAGGAGGAGAGAGGAGATTGGAAGCAAGGAGGAGAGAGGAGATTGGAAGCAAGGAGGAGAGAGGAGATTGGAAGCAAGGAGGAGAGAGGAGATTGGAAGCAAGGAGGAGAGAGGAGATTGGAAGCAAGGAGGAGAGAGGAGATTGGAAGCAAGGAGGAGAGAGGAGATTGGAAGCAAGGAGGAGAGAGGAGGTGGAAGCAAGGAGGAGAGAGGAGATTGGAAGCAAGGAGGAGAGAGGAGATTGGAAGCAAGGAGGAGAGAGGAGATTGGAAGCAAGGAGGAGAGAGGTGGAGCAAGGAGGAGAGAGGAGGTGGAAGCAAGGAGGAGAGAGGAGGTGGAAGCAAGGAGGAGAGAGGAGGTGGAAGCAAGGAGGAGAGAGGAGGTGGAAGCAAGGAGGAGAGAGGAGGTGGAAGCAAGGAGGAGAGAGGAGGTGGAAGCAAGGAGGAGAGAGGAGGGTGGAAGCAAGGAGGAGAGAGGAGGTGGAAGCAAGGAGGAGAGAGGAGGTGGAAGCAAGGAGGAGAGAGGAGGTGGAAGCAAGGAGGAGAGAGGAGGTGGAAGCAAGGAGGAGAGAGGAGGTGGAAGCAAGGAGGAGAGAGGAGGTGGAAGCAAGGAGGAGAGAGGAGGTGGAAGCAAGGAGGAGAGAGGAGGTGGAAGCAAGGAGGAGAGAGGAGGTGGAAGCAAGGAGGAGAGAGGAGGTGGAAGCAAGGAGGAGAGAGGAGGTGGAAGCAAGGAGGAGAGAGGAGGTGGAAGCAAGGAGGAGAGAGGAGGTGGAAGCAAGGAGGAGAGAGGAGGTGGAAGCAAGGAGGAGAGAGGAGGTGGAAGCAAGGAGGAGAGAGGAGGTGGAAGCAAGGAGGAGAGAGGAGGTGGAAGCAAGGAGGAGAGAGGAGGTGGAAGCAAGGAGGAGAGAGGAGGTGGAAGCAAGGAGGAGAGAGGAGGTGGAAGCAAGGAGGGTGGAAGCAAGGAGGAGAGAGGAGGTGGAAGCAAGGAGGAGAGAGGAGGTGGAAGCAAGGAGGTGGAAGCAAGGAGGAGAGAGGAGGTGGAAGCAAGGAGGAGAGAGGAGGTGGAAGCAAGGAGGAGAGAGGAGGTGGAAGCAAGGAGGAGAGAGGAGGTGGAAGCAAGGAGGAGAGAGGAGGTGGAAGCAAGGAGGAGAGAGGAGGTGGAAGCAAGGAGGAGAGAGGAGGTGGAAGCAAGGAGGAGAGAGGAGGTGGAAGCAAGGAGGAGAGAGGAGATTGGAAGCAAGGAGGAGAGAGGAGGTGGAAGCAAGGAGGAGAGAGGAGGTGGAAGCAAGGAGGAGAGAGGAGGTGGAAGCAAGGAGGAGAGAGGAGGTGGAAGCAAGGAGGAGAGAGGAGGTGGAAGCAAGGAGGAGAGAGGAGGTGGAAGCAAGGAGGAGAGAGGAGGTGGAAGCAAGGAGGAGAGAGGAGATTGGAAGCAAGGAGGAGAGAGGAGGTGGAAGCAAGGAGGAGAGAGGAGGTGGAAGCAAGGAGGAGAGAGGAGGTGGAAGCAAGGAGGAGAGAGAGGTGGAAGCAAGGAGGAGAGAGGAGGTGGAAGCAAGGAGGAGAGAGGAGGTGGAAGCAAGGAGGAGATTGGAAGCAAGGAGGAGAGAGGAGGTGGAAGCAAGGAGGAGAGAGGAGGTGGAAGCAAGGAGGAGAGAGGAGGTGGAAGCAAGGAGGAGAGAGGAGGTGGAAGCAAGGAGGAGAGAGGAGGTGGAAGCAAGGAGGAGAGAGGAGGTGGAAGCAAGGAGGAGAGAGGAGGTGGAAGCAAGGAGGAGAGAGGAGGTGGAAGCAAGGAGGAGATTGGAAGCAAGGAGGAGAGAGGAGGTGGAAGCAAGGAGGAGAGAGGAGGTGGAAGCAAGGAGGAGAGAGGAGATTGGAAGCAAGGAGGAGAGAGGAGATTGGAAGCAAGGAGGAGAGAGGAGGTGGAAGCAAGGAGGAGAGAGGAGGTGGAAGCAAGGAGGAGAGAGGAGGTGGAAGCAAGGAGGAGAGAGGAGGTGGAAGCAAGGAGGAGAGAGGAGATTGGAAGCAAGGAGGAGAGAGGAGATTGGAAGCAAGGAGGAGAGAGGAGGTGGAAGCAAGGAGGAGAGAGGAGGTGGAAGCAAGGAGGAGAGAGGAGATTGGAAGCAAGGAGGAGAGAGGAGGTGGAAGCAAGGAGGAGAGAGGAGGTGGAAGCAAGGAGGAGAGAGGAGATTGGAAGCAAGGAGGAGAGAGGAGGTGGGAAGCAAGGAGGAGAGAGGAGATTGGAAGCAAGGAGGAGAGAGGAGGTGGAAGCAAGGAGGAGAGAGGAGATTGGAAGCAAGGAGGAGAGAGGAGGTGGAAGCAAGGAGGAGAGAGGAGGTGGAAGCAAGGAGGAGAGAGGAGGTGGAAGCAAGGAGGAGAGAGGAGGTGGAAGCAAGGAGGAGAGAGGAGGTGGAAGCAAGGAGGAGAGAGGAGGTGGAAGCAAGGAGGAGAGAGGAGATTGGAAGCAAGGAGGAGAGAGGAGGTGGAAGCAAGGAGGAGAGAGGAGGTGGAAGCAAGGAGGAGAGAGGAGGTGGAAGCAAGGAGGAGAGAGGAGGTGGAAGCAAGGAGGAGAGAGGAGGTGGAAGCAAGGAGGAGAGAGGAGGTGGAAGCAAGGAGGAGAGAGGAGGTGGAAGCAAGGAGGAGATTGGAAGCAAGGAGGAGAGAGGAGGTGGAAGCAAGGAGGAGAGAGGAGGTGGAAGCAAGGAGGAGAGAGGAGGTGGAAGCAAGGAGGAGAGAGGAGATTGGAAGCAAGGAGGAGAGAGGAGATTGGAAGCAAGGAGGAGAGAGGAGGTGGAAGCAAGGAGGAGAGAGGAGGTGGAAGCAAGGAGGAGAGAGGAGGTGGAAGCAAGGAGGAGAGAGGAGGTGGAAGCAAGGAGGAGAGAGGAGGTGGAAGCAAGGAGGAGAGAGGAGGTGGAAGCAAGGAGGAGAGAGGAGGTGGAAGCAAGGAGGAGAGAGGAGGTGGAAGCAAGGAGGAGAGAGGAGGTGGAAGCAAGGAGGAGAGAGGAGGTGGAAGCAAGGAGGAGAGAGGAGGTGGAAGCAAGGAGGAGAGAGGAGGTGGAAGCAAGGAGGAGAGAGGAGGTGGAGAGCAAGGAGGAGAGAGGAGGTGGAAGCAAGGAGGAGAGAGGAGGTGGAAGCAAGGAGGAGAGAGGAGGTGGAAGCAAGGAGGAGAGAGGAGGTGGAAGCAAGGAGGAGAGAGGAGGTGGAAGCAAGGAGGAGAGAGGAGGTGGAAGCAAGGAGGAGAGAGGAGGTGGAAGCAAGGAGGAGAGAGGAGGTGGAAGCAAGGAGGAGAGAGGAGGTGGAAGCAAGGAGGAGAGAGGAGGTGGAAGCAAGGAGGAGAGAGGAGGTGGAAGCAAGGAGGAGAGAGGAGGTGGAAGCAAGGAGGAGAGAGGAGGTGGAAGCAAGGAGGAGAGAGGAGGTGGAAGCAAGGAGGAGAGAGGAGGTGGAAGCAAGGAGGAGAGAGGAGATTGGAAGCAAGGAGGAGAGAGGAGGTGGAAGCAAGGAGGAGAGAGGAGGTGGAAGCAAGGAGGAGAGAGGAGGTGGAAGCAAGGAGGAGAGAGGAGGTGGAAGCAAGGAGGAGAGAGGAGGTGGAAGCAAGGAGGAGAGAGGAGATTGGAAGCAAGGAGGAGAGAGGAGGTGGAAGCAAGGAGGAGAGAGGAGGTGGAAGCAAGGAGGAGAGAGGAGGTGGAAGCAAGGAGGAGAGAGGAGGTGGAAGCAAGGAGGAGAGAGGAGATTGGAAGCAAGGAGGAGAGAGGAGGTGGAAGCAAGGAGGAGAGAGGAGGTGGAAGCAAGGAGGAGAGAGGAGGTGGAAGCAAGGAGGAGAGAGGAGGTGGAAGCAAGGAGGAGAGAGGAGGTGGAAGCAAGGAGGAGAGAGGAGGTGGAAGCAAGGAGGAGAGAGGAGATTGGAAGCAAGGAGGAGAGAGGAGATTGGAAGCAAGGAGGAGAGAGGAGGTGGAAGCAAGGAGGAGAGAGGAGGTGGAAGCAAGGAGGAGAGAGGAGGTGGAAGCAAGGAGGAGAGAGGAGGTGGAAGCAAGGAGGAGAGAGGAGGTGGAAGCAAGGAGGAGAGAGGAGGTGGAAGCAAGGAGGAGAGAGGAGGTGGAAGCAAGGAGGAGAGAGGAGGTGGAAGCAAGGAGGAGATTGGAAGCAAGGAGGAGAGAGGAGGTGGAAGCAAGGAGGAGAGAGGAGGTGGAAGCAAGGAGGAGAGAGGAGGTGGAAGCAAGGAGGAGAGAGGAGGTGGAAGCAAGGAGGAGAGAGGAGGTGGAAGCAAGGAGGAGATTGGAAGCAAGGAGGAGAGAGGAGGTGGAAGCAAGGAGGAGATTGGAAGCAAGGAGGAGAGAGGAGGTGGAAGCAAGGAGGAGATTGGAAGCAAGGAGGAGAGAGGAGGTGGAAGCAAGGAGGAGATTGGAAGCAAGGAGGAGAGAGGGAGGTGGAAGCAAGGAGGAGAGAGGAGGTGGAAGCAAGGAGGAGAGAGGAGATTGGAAGCAAGGAGGAGAGAGGAGGTGGAAGCAAGGAGGAGAGAGGAGATTGGAAGCAAGGAGGAGAGAGGAGGTGGAAGCAAGGAGGAGAGAGGAGGTGGAAGCAAGGAGGAGAGAGGAGGTGGAAGCAAGGAGGAGAGAGGAGGTGGAAGCAAGGAGGAGAGAGGAGGTGGAAGCAAGGAGGAGAGAGGAGGTGGAAGCAAGGAGGAGAGAGGAGGTGGAAGCAAGGAGGAGAGAGGAGGTGGAAGCAAGGAGGAGAGAGGAGGTGGAAGCAAGGAGGAGAGAGGAGGTGGAAGCAAGGAGGAGAGAGGAGGTGGAAGCAAGGAGGAGAGAGGAGGTGGAAGCAAGGAGGAGAGAGGAGGTGGAAGCAAGGAGGAGAGAGGAGGTGGAAGCAAGGAGGAGAGAGGAGGTGGAAGCAAGGAGGAGAGAGGAGGTGGAAGCAAGGAGGAGAGAGGAGGTGGAAGCAAGGAGGAGAGAGGAGGTGGAAGCAAGGAGGAGAGAGGAGGTGGAAGCAAGGAGGAGAGAGGAGGTGGAAGCAAGGAGGAGAGAGGAGGGTGGAAGCAAGGAGGAGAGAGGAGGTGGAAGCAAGGAGGAGAGAGGAGGTGGAAGCAAGGAGGAGAGAGGAGGTGGAAGCAAGGAGGAGAGAGGAGGTGGAAGCAAGGAGGAGAGAGGAGGTGAAGCAAGGAGGAGAGAGGAGGTG
>NW_027170354.1:0-27937 GCF_036898095.1 Palaemon carinicauda
AACCTTTCACCACCAACCTAGCCTTATAGGTTTGGACGTTGCCTTCGGCATCAGATTTACGTTTGTAAATCCATTTGTAGCCTATGGGCTTTACCCCTTCAGGTGCATCCACCAAGTCCCAGACTTGATTCTGATACATCGAGTCTATTTCGGATTTCATGGCTTCAAGCCATTTGACTGAGTTAATGTCATGCATTGCTTCGTCAAAACTAGTGGGATCGTCATTTTCAATGATCTGATCATATTCCTCATCAATATGGAAACCATATCTTTGAGTTTCACATCTTTCCCTACTAGATCTCCTAAGTTCGTGACCTTGTGGTTGTTCCGTTGCTGCCCTCTTAAGAGGCCTGGGCATTTGGTCTATGATAGTTTGTTCTTGTACCTTATTGAGGTCAAGTCTACTCCCACTGAATTTCTTGAGAAGAAATTTCCTCTCCAGAAATTTAGCGTTCCGTGAGACAAAAGTTCTTTGTTCACTTGGGACTTAGAACACATATGCTTTTGAGTTCAAGGCATATCCAACAAACTTACATTTAACCGCCCTATCTTCTAATTTGCTAGTTGTTGTGAGCTTGACATATGCATCACAACCCCAAACTTTTAGATAACTAAGACTAGGACGTTTCCCAGACCATAACTAATATGGTGTTTGAGTAACAGACTTGGAGGGAACTTGATTTAGTAGTAGAGTTGCAGTTTCTAATGCAAGGCCCCAAAAATGAAAGAGGTAGATCAGTGCCTGGCATCATAGATCGGACCATGTCTAGCAAAGTCTGATTTCTCCTTTCGGAAACACCGTTATGTTGCAGAGTTCCTGGAGGAGTCCATTGAGGTACAATGCCATTCTCTCTCAAGTAATCTTGAAACTCATCGCTCAAGTATTCGCCACCTCGGTTAGACCTTAGTGATTTAATACTTTTGCTTAGTTGTTTCTCTACTTCAGCTTTAAAGTCTTTGAATTTCTCAAAGGCTTCTGATTTGTACCGCATAAGATACACATACCCGTATCGTGAGTAATCATCGATAAAGGTGATGAAGTAGGAAAATCCACCTCTAGCGGTAACTGACATAGGTCCGCACACATCAGTGTGTATAAGTTCCAATGTCTCCGTTGTACGCTGTCCTTTACCCTTAAAGGGTAACTTAGTCATTTTACCAAGTAAACAAGATTCACAAGTTCCATAAGGTTCATATGTGAAGGGTTTGAAATACCCATCCTTATACAACTTATTTAGCCTTGTTTCATTGATATGACCTAAGCGACTGTGCCAAAGAAGTGATTCATTAAGATCATTTGAGTTTATGTTGTATATGTTGGAAGTTGAACATTCACTGTTAGTTTGCAGGATATAGATACCGTTATTTAAAATACCGACTCCATACTTTATTTCATTAAATGAAATCAAACATTCATTACAATTAATAAGGCATGAGAAGCCTTTCTTGCATAAAGCAGAAATTGAAATGATATTTTTAACAAGAGACGGTACATAAACACAATCTTCTAAATCCAAAACTAAACCATTTGGCATTGATATAGAATAAGTCCCTACGCACAATGCAGCAAGCTTTGCTCCATTTCCCATGTGCAAGTCAACTTCCCCATTACGGAGTCTTCTACTGTCCCGCAGGCCCTGCACATTATTACATAAGTGAGTCCCGCAACCGGTGTCAAGCACCCAGTAGAAGTTTTAGAATTATGCGAAAATAGTTCAATCATATACAACACACCTGAAGCTTGGGCATCCCTAGCTTCCTTGGCTTTTAGAGATCTATAATCTTTCTTCCAATGGCCCTTCTTTCCACAGAAAAAACATTTCCCTTTCACCTTCTTCTTTTCCACCTTACCAATGAGCCTTGGGTGGTCTGGAACCTTAGCCTTGCCCTTGTTTTTCTTTGGGCCTCGTCGCTTTCGGTCCATACTCGTTAGCATGACGGAGGTGTTAAGCTCCGATTTCAAATCCTTCTCTGCTTGTTTCACCAGATTGTGTAATTCTGGTAAAGTCGCTTGTTTATCAGACATATGAAACTGCATGATAAAGTTAGATAAGCTTTTTGGTAAGGATTGGAGAATAAGATCTTGACCCAACTCGTGATACATAACGAACCCGAGACTGGCTAATTTTTCAATGTAGCCAATCATTTTGAGCACGTGTTCGCTAACAGATCCGCCCTTATACCTAGTTTGGTGTAGGGCACATGATACTTGGAATCTCACAGTATTATTAGAGGTAGCGTATAGCTCCCTCAAATGAAAGATGATGCTTTGAGCATCTTTATCTTCGTGAGCTTTCTGAAGCTCGTCAGACATAGAGCCAAGCATTATGCAAACTTCTTGCTCATCATCGTCGACATGCTTCCTCCAAGTATTGTATGTTTCTTGGTCCTCATCCTTTTTAGGTTCAGAGGGAATTGCTCTTTCGAGGACATAGTAAATCTTTTCTTGTCGCAAGACAATCTTAAGACTTCTATACCAATCATTGAAATTGTCTCCTTTGAGCTTATGCTCATCAAGGATAGAACGAAGTGATATCTTGCTCGACATTTGAATGTTTGTGTAGTAGTTTTTATCCCACCTATTATAGAGAAAATGTTATCGTTAGGAATTTATTTATATTAATGTTTCATAATTTATGGTCTTTAAAATTATGAAATTGCTCCGACTCAATTGTTTAAAATTTTAAGCAAATCACATTAACCTCAAGATAATGGATTTATCGTGGGAAAGGATCCCATTATCACTAATTCATAAGTCCGACTAGGGCTGGTCATTCTAAAATATGATAATCAGGTAGGTTCCCAACCAATTGTGAACTTATCACAATTCCTTGATCATTGGGCAGGGCAATCAGACATGACATAGCTAACGTTAGTCCAACCGGACACCCAATCTTTGCCACTAAGTCATAAGACCACGCCTAGGGGTCACTGCGCCTTATGACTTAGAAAAGTCAGACTATTGTCAATGTACGATTTTGGGACAATTGGTATTGGCCAGTCTTGCTAGGGCGAGTCCCGCCAATACTGTTTAAGCCCATTGGGTCTATACTTGACAATGGGAGGCAAAATATTTAGACTTAAATTATTATTGAGGATTTTAGTAAGTTTAAACAAATGACTATCAAATGGATTGTCCTTTGATAATTCCCCAGAGGGAGGGTGGAGCGAACTCTCTTAAATACCAAAGCCTCTTCGGCTCTTATCGCCTTGGTGACAGGAATAATCAATGATTTTTTCCATATTAGTCAAGCTTTTGGATAAGCTCGGAGTAAGTGATTATCTAGATATCTTCACAGCTTTTCCTTTCGGCTATAGAAAGGTAGTGAGTGAAGGAAGATATCAAATCACTATTTAACTCCCTATCCATGGTTAATTAACTTTAGTTTGGAAAGTATTATTAACCCTTATTCCCACCCCACTTATGTCTATTATAATTTATTTTAATTATAAAACAAGTGGTTTAGATTTATTTACACTAATAGGTAATAAATCTCTAGTTCATCACGGAATAGTAACTTAACTAAAGGATAAGCAATACACTTTCTATTTCCTAGAAAGTCTCTAGATGCTTATTTCCTAAAGTTAACATACTTTGAAATATCTTCTAATCAAACATAGAATTTCAAGCAAAACATACTTTGAAATATCTTCTAACCAAACATAGAATTTAAAGTATACAAATTCTAATCAAACATAGAATTTTCATGAATGTATGAGTTTTTAAAAATTCATATAAAATATTAATTTAATTGTAGGAACAAATTTTAGGCATCTAATAAATCTGATCAATATTTAAATTTGATATTGCATTTTTATGTAATCAAGAATTTCTCTTGATTTCTAAATTTTGGACAAAATTACACCATTCACATTTTTCAAGACAGTTTAGAAACATAAACTTCAAATGCAATTTCAGAATTCAAATCTTAACCAAATCGTGCAATATTTGTGCCTAAACTGAAATTCAGGATGTTAGCTTTCCATCTAGCTATTAAACATCCAAAAACGAGTTTAAATGAGTGAGAAAAAACCAAAAAAAAATCGGCGCGCTGATACCACTGTTGGTAAATGGCCTAGAGTGCGCAACGGATGTTTTAAAATTTTAGCCGCTTACCGTTATTCCAAGATCCATTTGTTTTGATTTTTCTACAGGCCTAAACATGTTTCTAATGTATTCATAGCATAAAACTCAGAAACATGCTCAAATACATTTTACTAAACATGTTATTCTCATATGAACTCTAATTAAAACAAGTATAAGATAACTTACGTGTTTCGAAGACTCCACCAGTCCACCCTCTAATCTACAAGCTTTTCACGTACTTGTTGAGGTCTGAAATATTCTGAGAATAGCCACCCAAATTTTTTGCCTCCAAGGGTGCATACACCAAAGCCAAACGTCAATGATAAGGTCGATACCTTGAGTGCACTCGGTAGCTTGCCCTCGGTGCTAGCCAAGACAAGTACCTAAACTTTAACTAATGAAACCTCTTGTCTAAATGAACTTAAGGCTTCTAAATTTCGTGGCTTACAAAGTTGTGTACTATTGAGTTAGCTTTCCAACCATATTTAAATCATCTGATTTGGACATCAGAATCAAAAGTTATGGTTAAAATACCGAACAGTGTTCAGTGAAAAAAACTGCAGTAAAACTCACGAATTTTTCAATTTTCGAATTGTCCTTACCACATCCAATCATCCCTAAGCCACTTATTAACCTCATAAATGATCCATTCAATAATCAAACATATTGAAAACATTATATATAGTTTTTCACAATAATCAAACATGTTGTTATTGATATACTGTACACCTTAACCATTGACTTTATACTTTGTATTGTGTAAGACCGTTTGGGCTCCACTCAAGTTGGACATGAAATGAATCATGATGATTTAATCAGATATAAATCATTCTCCAATGATAACTATCATATGGTTATTCTATTTCAATGACCAAGGTTAATGTCTAGCAACATGCCAAGGCCCCCAAATGAGAAGGAAAGATAAGTACCCATTCAGTATTCGATTTCCATATGATACGGTCCCTCGCCTCGCTGTATCCCCACCGTTTGACCTAGGGCATGGAAAGTGTCTACCCGTTCATGGTCAAAGGTATAATATTGATAATAACTTGATTTGTGCTTACCAAGAATCTTGTAAGATTCTTCTGCTATGGCCACAGTCTCCAGCACTGATCAAACATATCAATTCGCGTAATGGAATACGACTCTCATAACTAAAGTTATCCGAGAGAGTGGCGATCCTTTGATGTATCTTTATAACCTTCATGCATTTCAACACATGACCCAATCACACCCTGTTACTGACTCTATGAATCAGGGAAGGATAATGTCAAAGCCATATGATCCATACATAAGATTACAAAGACCTCAAGTCTGAGGACTATTCATACAATCGATACATGATAGTTTTCACAGACACATGGGATAAACACTCCATGTGAAAACTCTCGATGGTCAGTTCGATGGACATGAACCAATCATGCACCCATGTGATATACCAAGCGGTCGTAACTCTGTTAGTAGCCTATGAGATCAGCTACCCCACTTAAGGGCGGATCATATCAGCATGCTAGTCTATCCATTTTGTGAACGCCCTGATTATTTACAAAACTATCACTAGGAACATTTAGGAGTAAAGATTGTCATAAGGCGTGGAAGCCATCTGTTATTACTCCAAGGGATTTATCATAAGTGTAAATCATCAAAACAGATTTATACAAAACACGAATGATAAAGAATACCATTTTATTGATTAATAAAATATTACAGTCGTATTTTATTACAAATACATATACATATAACCCATTTACATGTTGGGTATAGGGCATATTCCTAACACCTACCTATTCATCCGCGAGTTTGATGAGGTTTGTTGAACTTTTCATGAACCACACTGTCCTATTGAGGTAATTTGTTTCAAACTTTTCCCTTTTGCTC
Source organism: Palaemon carinicauda (assembly GCF_036898095.1). Classification (NCBI taxonomy): domain Eukaryota; kingdom Metazoa; phylum Arthropoda; class Malacostraca; order Decapoda; family Palaemonidae; genus Palaemon; species Palaemon carinicauda. The sequence goes on from NW_027170354.1 coordinate 5,966, forward strand.
TAAAGGACAAGGCTAAAATATGGCTAAATACACTTAGAGTTGGAATAATAACTTCATGGCAAGGTATGGAAACTAAATTTTTAAAGAAAATTTTCCCAATGCATCTAACTAACTCCTATAAAAATTGATAATGAACTTCAGAGAAAAAAAGGGAGAAACGTTTTATGCATGTTGGGATTGTTTTAAAGATTTTTTAAATGCATGTCAACACCATGGTTATGAGGATTGGCATTTAGTTAACTTTTTCTATGACGCTCTTTCTTCGAGACTAAAACCCGCTGGAGGCATTTGATTACTTTGATTTCCTAGCCGAGAGTGCCCAATCTTGGGACACTCAAAATGAGTATGACCGTTCAAATCCTTTCACTGAACCATTTAGTGGCGGGAAGCACAGCCTCAGTCATGAGGATAACGTAAATGCACGTCTGACCATATTGGCTAGGAAAGTTGAGCAAATTGAGTCAAAACCCGTCCAAAAATCTAAAGTTTTTACGTTTGCACAATTTTTGAATCTGATAAACATGTGACTGATGATTGTCCTACTCTTCCAGCCATTAAAGAAGTTCTCCACCAAGATCAAATTCAAGTAAATGCTGTAGGATTTCAAAGGAAGCCATATGTTCACAATCCCTACGTAAATAGTTACAATCCGGGATGGCGAAACCACCCAAATTTTAATTGGAGGGAAAGTCAAGACCATGGTCAAACAAGCCACCAGACAAATCCTCAGCCTCCACCATACCAGAATCCTCAGCAGCCACCAACTCAAATTCAAACTCAACCTCAAGTTCCACCATACCCAAACCCAAATCAGAATTTGCCACCTTATGTACCACCACAAAAAAGAGACCAACCAGCGAAGTAGACAAGATAGCTGCATCATTGAACTCATTCATCCAACTCCAAGCTAATCTTGCCACCCAATTGACCAAAACCATAGCACATATCCGAGCCAAGACTGATACCAACACTCAAGCTATTGATAATATCCAAAAATCTTTAGCTCAGATCACCAAAACACTAGAAAAGGGAAATTCCCATCCCAAACAGTTCCAAATCCAAAGAAACAGGGGAATTGCTCATTTATCAGTGACATTGAGGTTGAATTAGTTAAAGCTGTTGGGGCACTTAGAAGTGGAAAAACTCCAGCAGAAACTGAAATATTGCAGATGAAGAGGCAGAAAATCCATCATGAGACAGAATCGATCATGGACAATCCAGAAGATGAACCTGTTCTAGAGAAGAAAGATGATTGTTCTACCTCTGCTTCAGAGAAAAATGTTGTTGTCACGGTAAGTACTCCTATGCCCTATCCATCTTGTGTGCAACCTTGTGTTAAGAACTTGTCTTATGAAATTTTTGATGTGTTTATGCATGTGAATGTGAACATACCTCTTTTAGATGCTATCAGAAAAATTCCATCATATGCTAAATTCCTTAAGGATTTGTGTACTATAAAAAAAAAGTTGCATGTAACCAAGAAAGCATTCTTAACTGACCAAGTTAGCTCAATAATCCAACATGGAATGCCCCCAAATTTTAGAGATCCCGGATCACCCACCATAACCTGTATAATAGGAACATCTACAATTGAACATGCTTTGTTAGATCTAGGAAGTAGTGTAAATTTGATACCTACCACTTTGTATGAAACTTTGAGGCTAGGTAAATTAAAAGACACTTCTATGATTCTACAACTTGTTGACAAAAGCATGAAAATGGCTAAGGGCATTGTTGAAAATGTTATTGTTCAATTGGAAATTTTTATTATCCGGTAGATTTTGTTGTCTTGGATATGAACATGTCCCATGCACCTAATAAATCTTCTGTAATTTTAGGAAGACCGTTTATGTTCATAAGCAATGCATTGATAAATTGTAGAAATGGCATGTTAAAAATCACATTTGGTAATATGGCCCTTGATTTGAACATTGTTAACAAAATGGTTGAATAAAAAGAATTAGAGAATGTGCATGAGCTGTGTTTACTTGAATCACTTATAGATGATTGTGTTGATTTTTACCCTATTAACATGATGCATGTTTTGAATGTTGGGAACAATTTTGAGTCATCATTTTTAGCCTTTGTTGATGAACATTTTATAGATGATGAAAATAATGAATCTACGTGAGTAGTAAAGAGAATGAAAATGGATCTGAATCACTACCAAAGATTACTAATGAATATTTGGATAGTAGTGATAAAGAAAATTTTGTGTTTGAATTTAACTCCGACATTGGCCAACCAAACCCCACTTTTCGATCTCCAAAGACCCCTTGGTATTGGTAATTCTACAATCTGCATCGAAATAGAATCTTTTACTAACTTTTTATTTTTGTGTTTTATTTTGTCTTGTTAATTTTTTTTATTATTAGGTTTTATTTTGTTATTTATTTGTTACCTAACATGGTATGTTTATTCGTATATGGCCGAATAAGGAGTCCCTACTTCTGAGACGCATTTCGAATAATCATTCTTTTTATTTTTAGTTTTGTTGTGTGTTTAATCTTTTATGTGTGTTTAATCTTTTCAGATGACGTTTGTGGGTATCGTCGATGTAAGCCCTCACGAGACTACAACTCGTCCACTAGGGTCACCTAGGGGTTCAAAGGCTTGTTGCATAAGCTAAATGCAATCTTGTTCCCTACGAAAGTGGCTTAATTTTTTTGTTTATTTTACTTTATCTTTTTTAATTTTTCTATTTTTAATTTAGTTTTATTTCAGTTTCCCACTCAAATAAGTGAAGCATCCAAGGTAAACTCTAAACTTAACTCCTGTTTTCAATTTCCTGCATTGCGGACTATGCAAAAATTTAGTTGGGGGTGATATACCATGTTTCACATGTTTATAAATTTAGATTTTACCTTGTTTTAATTTTTTATTTTTCCAAAAAAAAAAATTGATGACAAATTGACGTAATTTTGTTTGATTTTATTTCATCTTTGAATTTTATAACTACTTTATGCATGATTCTTCTCTCCTGCCATTTAAGTTTGCTTATTTAGCGATTTTTATCTAGACTCATACAATACATGCACTTCCCTAAGCTTTTAAAGTAATCATTGAGAAATACATACAAGTTAAAAATTCAAGTTATATCAATTATTTTACCGAGACGAGAGAATTGAGAGATTACAGTGTAGTAATTAATATTGATTTGTTGAGCTAGTACTTAATTTTTTGTGGAAATTTTTGTATATATTATAAATTTGAAAAATTATGAATGTCAATTTAGGATTTCGTTTGTGCCTTTCAAGCCAACCTTTCAATGTTTCCATTAGATAAGCCCCTTTGAGCCTAAAAAAAAATATAAACAAAAAATTCCTTTCTTTAATCACCCATTCAATACACCTGCTTAAAAAAAAAGTTAAACTTAGTTTCTAGGATTCTCATACCAAATACTTCCATGTATTTTCTAAGGATTTACATTGTGCTATAGTTAAAATAATTTTTGGGGATATGTTATATAAATTTCTTTATTTTCTTCTTCAAAAAAAATTGAGTGAATAAGTTCGATTTCGTAGTCTCTCTAACTCAAGCAATTAAGTCCGTAGAGGTGTTTTAACACCTAGTGCCCTAAGATCAACTGGTCTTGGAGTCATTGGCCCAAAGCTTGTTACATACGTTAAAGAGAAAGCTTAAAGAAATCGAACAATGTGTAAAAAAAATCAATGGAACAAAGTTTCTCTTAAAAAAAAAAGAGAGAGAAGAAAATGAAAAGAAGAGAAGATGGTTGTTGATATATAAAAAAAAATTGGGTATTTATTTTTGTAAAAAAAATTGTTGAAAAGATCTTTCGTATATTGTGGAAACTTTGAAAATTTTATCCACTCTTTCCCTTTTTTTTTCTTGAAACCCTTACCTTAGCCACATTACAACCATAATTATTGACATTTTGATTTTAAGTTATAATATTTTACATCTTATTTTCATTTCATTTGTGCTTATCATATAATCAATATATATACTTACTACTTGTACCGAAAATGTAGTCTTGTCTTATTTGAGTGATCAACTTTTCCAAATCCATTGAGTGAATATCCAAACACATGCCTAAATACTAAATGATTTACCTTGTGAGGAATGAAGTTGTAGGTATAGTTTGAGATGTTTCTTTTATATGCATGATCAATATGAAAAATAAAGCTTAGCACACACACTTGAGTGTTTATAAAGGTTTGTAAGTAAAATAATTTTTTTTGGCATTTGTAGAATTTGATTGTTTTTGTACTTAATATTTATTTATGTAACATAATCAAAATTTTTTGCTAAGTCACGAGTCATCATTTTTATTTCGCTTTTATTTGCTAGAGACTACCAAAAACTAGTTGGGGGTGTGATAATGCTCATATATTATTATTATTTAGGGTATTTGTAGACCCATTTTAGCATTATCTTGTGTTATAATTGATAAATTAGTATAATTATATGTCTTTATGTTTTTTATTGACTTTATGTTATTTTTAGATGTAAAAATAATAACTTGGCCAAAAATAAAGATTAAATCCCGTCATTATTTTTGGATTTGCGCTGTGTTCATATTTTTGCCATAACTTTTTCTACAGATGTCGAATTAAGGTGATTCAAAAGGCATTTTTGTATAGAATTCAAAGATCTACAACTTTTTAGTTCAAAGAAAAACTAGATCAGAAATCTATTTGGTCAAAAATGCCTCCAAAGTCACGAATTTACAAACCATAATTCATTGTGATCCACTTGCAAAGTATCTCAACCTACAAAGACATTTAATCAACTATCTCAAGCTACAAAGACATTTCAACAACTATCTCAAGCTGCAAAGATATTTTATCAACTATCTCAAGCTATCTCAAGCTTTCCTTGGATTTTAGTCTTTAAATATCTAGATATTTATTATTTAATTAAATGTTGTTTTTGTAATTATTTTGCCATTCTATTTCCTATAAATAGAGGTAAAAGTTTTAAGAGTTTTGTAAGTTAGAAGTTAGAGAATTCATAAGTAAGTTAGTTAGTTTAGAAGTGAATTCATAAGTTAAAAGAAAGAAGTTTTAAGTGTTAAGTGTGAAGTTCAATAAGTTTGGTTTCAGTTTTAGTAAGTGTTCTTCAATTTCAATAAAAGTTCAAGTTTCCTTCAAGTAAGTGTTCTTCAATTTCCACCGACCTTTGTCGTTAAGCCTTAAGATCTCAACCCTTAGGATGAAATCCTACCTTTTGTCTATGACAATGTGAAGCTAAATCCTTTGGTGTTGGGGTGTGAAGGAGCCAACATGATATTATAAAGTAAATTCTAGCACAACTTTAAGCTTCAAGGTAAAGTCAAGTGTTTTATTATTTGTAATGTTTCCATATTTAAATATTTGCACTTTGATTATAAGCACAAACATGAAAGGTAAATCATTGATAGAAATCATTACATAACTAAGCATCAAATTTATGAACATGACCTTTTTAGATCACCTTGATAAAAATACAATTTAGAGATGTTAAATTTATTCCAAGGCTCTATATAGACAACCTTGATAAATCTATACTTTAAAGATGATAAATTTATTCCAAGGCTTAAAAAGTGCATGTAGACATGAATAATAAAGATTATTGGAACTTGATAGGGTTGTACCTTTGGGGATAGTGAACCTTAGGACAATCTATTGTTAAGAGTTTTGTAAGAATGTACCTTTGGGGATAGTGAACCTTAGGACACCTTACTTAGGAGAAATCTTTGTTGTTGTATGTCATCATCAAACATGTTGTGTATGTTGTGAACTTGTATATCTTAGACATGGATAATCAAGATTATTGAAACTTGATAGGTTTGTACCTTTGAAGATGATAAATTTATTCCATGACATAAAAAGTGCATGTAGACATGAATAATAAAGATTATTAGAACTTGATAAGTTTGTACCTTTGGGGATAGTGAACCTTAGGACAATCTATTGTTAAGAGTTTTGTAAGAATATACCTTTGGGGATAGTGAACCTTAGGATACCTTACTTAGGAGAAATCTTTGTTGTTGTATGTCATCATCAAACATGTTGTGTATGTTGTGAACTTGTATATCTTAGACATGGATAATAAAGATTATTGAAACTTGATAGGTTTGTACCTTTGGGGATAGTGAACCTTAAGACAATCTATTGTTAAGAGTTTTGTAAGAATGTACCTTTGGGGATAGTGAACCTTATGATACCTTACTTAGGAGAAATCTTTGTTGTTGCATGTCATCATCAAACATGTTGTGTATGATTTAGATATAATATAAGTTATGGATGTGACATAGAATACTTTAGAGTTAAGTGTTGGTAAATTCATCACCCCACACCTCCTTCTTTTATTGATTTTTATTCAAGCAATTTTAGTTTTATTTTTATCACTTTTAATTTCTATAATTTTAATTCAAGCAATTTAATTTTCTGTACTTAAATCAACAAAGTCATGAATGCTTTATTTTCTCCCTTGTAAAAAGAGTAAGTTATAAAAAAAATTAGGCACAAGCATCTTAGGCACAAATTCATCCCTTGGGAAGAATGACCTTGGACTCTCGAGTCCTTGTTTTATAATTGACATCTACAGTCTTGCCCTTGGGACCTTAAATGGACCCTCCCTCCTCCGGGGATGGTTGCTTCGAGTCAATTTTTGGCGCCGTTGCCGGGGAGTATAGTTTCGTCCAATCATAACACGTATTCCATTTAATTTAATAATAAGTCACTTATTATTTCAAGAAACGGATTTCATAAGAAATATGGAAAATAAGATTTATGTGTTAAGATAGTTAACACATAACTCACTACTCAATATTGAAATATTTGAGGTTGAAAAACCTAAAATAAAATGGCAAAATATTTCTCTCGATGACACATATCTTTGGCACCTTAGGATTTGACACATTTACCTTGACAATATAAACATACTAATTAAAAGCGGAACTTTAAGCCAGTTAAAGATCTGCACTCTACTAGTATGTGAATCTTGTTTAGAAGGTAAAATGACCAATAGACATTTTACTGGAAAATGACTAAATGCCAAAGAACCACTAGAGCTTATACATTCGGACGTTTGTGGTCTAATGAATGTAATAGCAAGGGGTGGTTATGAATATTTCATCTTATTCATTAACGGTTATTCATGATATGATCATGTTAACCTAATACTGCACAAGTCACAAACTTTTGAAAAGTTCAAAGAGTTTCGTGCTGAGGTGCAGAACTAATTAGGTAAACCCATTAAATCTCTATGATCAGATCGTGGGGGTGAGTACGTTGATACTGAGTTCAAGGACTTTTTTATTGAGTACGGGATTGTATCCCAACTCACAACACTTGGAACACTATGGGCTTACCCCGCGACGCGGCGCGCCCGCTGGGCGCACTTTCCGCAGTTCGGTTTTTGTCCATTTTGGTCCCGTTTTCGCGTCCCGGGCATCCGTACATGTCAATATGCATATTTAAACATCCCCAGAATATATTTATACATAAGAAACAATTTATATACAATTTACACTCCATTTAGGATCCCATAACAATTTTATTTACGCAAAATACCAATTTTTACAACATACAAATATATCTTCACATTCTTTGAACAGATTCATGCAACACTTGAATTTTTAACACCATTAACATGAGATACCAACATGAAGCAACTCCAGAACAATTCTAGGTTGATCAAAGGTGGTTAATCAATTCTAGAATGGTAGCATGCTTTAGGTTAACAATTAACCCTAATTCGTAAACCATTTATCACAAGACATTTCATCATTCCAAATGCATCCAATGCATTCATATAAATATCCAATATTTATATTTCATATTTACAAACACTACATGCTTAAACATAACACAAGGAAGAATCACTTACTTTCAAAAGAGGCCTTGTGATTCAATGAACTCCTTTCACAACCTTGTTCTTTAGCCAAGCTTTTTCACCCCTCCAATTGTGAACTTTTGTGTTGTAAATTTTCTGGAATTTCTTCCTTGAAGAAATATGAGAATGATAATTATGAGAGAGTGTGTTTTCTTCCTTAAAGATTTTCCTTTTGCCTTGCAAAATGTGTTGGAAAAACTTCCTACGTGAGAGAGAGTGTTAGCCTTATTTTTTTTATTGTTTTGTTTTTGTTTTTCAACTACACAAAACACAATACAATACACAAGTTATCAACAAATATCTACACATTTAATAGCCCTACATTTTGTCTCCAACTTTTGACTAAAGAAGTTAGCTTCTCTAAGAAGCTTTAGTGAAAAATCTTTAACAAAATTTATCTATTACGTAAATGAATCCAATTCATTTACTTAAGATTTCACACATCTCATTCATCATTAATATTTGTGTTTCCATGTCCTTGACTAATGAAACAAGCTTCTCAAAGAAGCCAAGCCTTTATTTCAAACAAATCTTTATTTTATATAAACATATCTAATACATTTATTACAAGATTTATTTAAAACACACAAATCATCATCTCATCCATTTTGTCAACATAACTAATTTATTATAATTAATATTTGAGTGCTTAAATCCTTACACACAGGACTGACATATTCTATCTTGACGCGCACTGGTTCTCGTTGGCATCGGTTCATACCCAACGAACATCCAGAGGCCAGACCATAAAAGGTTTCTTACATGTATGGCATCAAAGTGTGGAGGATCACCTACATATATGCTACTCAACTCGAGAAGACCTCCTATTGACGGTGGTGTGTATTTTCTATTAGGAGTCTTCTAGTGAGCCGTTCAGTATCCCATTCTAAATGGATACCTATGTGTCTATATACGAACTTCCAAAGTTCATAGTTCACTGGAATAAACTATCGGGACTCCAATCCCGATATATACAACACGTACTAGTCTCAAAGGTTTATAAACCGACCCGTGTAAATAAACCATCGACTAGGAACATCTTTAAGAATAGAATACATAGTGATATTTCTAATGTGCATTACCTCCAATGTAACCAATATCACTACTTAACTATTCTAAGGTCTTTATCATTTATAACATGATTTATCAAATAATCCACAAGGTAAATAAATAAATGATAAGTCGGCATAACCATATATATATAACAATGAATCAAAATTACTATTGCGTATTCATAAAACATATTATAAATACAAAATGGATTGGCGCTCGAGCACTAACTCCAACAAACTCCCACTTGCTCTAGTGCCAATCACAATGGTATCTAATACTCATCGTCTCCATAAGTCTGTCGAATAACTTAGGAGTTAAGGCCTTAGTTAGCGGGTCTACAACATTGTCTAGGCTTTGTACTTTACAAACCACAATGTTTTCCCTAGCTACAATCTCTCTAATTATGTGGTATTTACGTTCCACATGTTTAGATTTTTGATGTGTCCTAGGTTCTTTTGCTTGCTCAATGGCTCTGTTATTATCATAAAACAATTGGATCGAATCCACAATACTTGGGACAACTCCCAATTCAGTGATAAATTTATTAATCCAAACTGCTTCTTTTGCAGCTTCCGAAGCTACAATGTATTTCGCCTCAAAGGTGGAATCAGTTGTCGACCCTTGCTAGGAACATTTCTAACTTATTGCAGCGTTATTAAGGGTAAAGACAAATCCTGATGTAGACATTCTATCATCAAGATCTGATTGGAAATCAGAATCCGTATACCCTCTAACCTGCAGGTCACCTTCTCCATATATTTGAAACTTATCCTTAGTCTCCTTGAGATATTTTAGGATATGTTTTACGGCCATCCAATGGTCGTTTCTATAATTTGACTGATATCTACTAGTGACGCTCACATCAAAACTAATATCAGGTCTTGTACATATCATGGTGTACATTATACTTCCTATAGCTGAAGCATAGGGTAAGTCAGACATTCTGACTTTTCATCTTCTGTTTGAGAACCCATTTTCTTATAAAGATGAATACCATGTCGGAAAGGTACATTAACTGTTTTACAGTTTGTCATACTGAACCTTTCAAAGATCTTATCTATGTACATAGACTGGGAGAGTCCAATTAGCTTCCTAACTCTATCACGATAGAGTTTTATACCAAGTATATAGGAAGCCTCTCCCAAATCCTTCATGGAGAAGTTTTTACAAAGGTAGGCTTTGACACTTTGTAACATTTCTTGATCATTCCCAATGATCAGGATGTCATCCATATAAAGTACCAAGAAAACAATTTTGCTCCCACTACTCTTTTATAAACACATGCTTCCTCTTCGTTCTTGAGAAACCCAGACGATCTGATAATTTCATCAAAACGAAGATTCCAGCTTCGAGAAGCTTGTTTAAGTCCATAAATGGACTTCTTAAGCTTACATACCAAATTTGAGTCTTGACTAGATGCAAAACCCTCAGATTATTCCATATAGATTTCTTTTTCAAGAAATCCATTTAGAAATACCATTTTGATATCCATTTCATATCTCATAATCATGATATGCGGCAATAGCTTATAAAATCTTTATTGACTTAAGCTTCGCTAGTGGAGAAAAAGTTTCCTTAAAATCAATCCTAGATTTTTTTTTAGTATAACATTTTGCTAACAGTCGGGCCTTAAAGGTTTCAACCTTTCCATTGGACCCACGCTTCCTTTTGTAAATCCATTTACAACCCACTGGAACAATTTCTTCAGGAAGCTCAATCAAGTCCTAGACTTGATTGTGATGCATAGAGTCAATTTTAGATTTCATGGCCTCTTGCTATTTAGTCGAATCGATATCTAATATCGCCTCTCTATAGGTGGTTGGGTCATTTTCTTCTAAGAAGAAAACATCGGGACTTCCGTCAAGCATCATATAGAGCCTTTCGGGGCGGGTCTCGATGGCCTAGCTGACCTACGAAGAGGTTGTGTCGAACGTCCTTCATCATTTTGAATTTCCTGTTCCTTTTCAGGTTCGTTCGATTCCAGGTTAATCTTCATCAAGCATAACCCTTCTACTATTCCCACCTTCTATCACAAATTGTGATTGTAGAAAGGTGGCAAAGTGAGCAACGAATACATTTCGCTGATCAGAATCTTAGAATAAATATCCCTTGGAATTTCTAGGATATCCAACAATCCTATACTTGCATGCTCTGGATGCAAGTTTATCCTGTTGCGTAACTCTTACGTATGCATGACAGCCCCAAATCTTAAGATGATCAAGATTTGGATTTCTACCAGTCCATATCAATTATGGCGTGGTAGAAAGAAAAGAAGATAGGCCGGTCAAACAAAAAAAAAACAACGCGCAATACTTTTTTTCTCCTAGTCATTAAGATTAAGTAGTGCTATTCTGTCCTCTGGGGGACTCCACCAAGAGGTTCTTTCTCTCACGTAATTTCGCCCGCTCGTTCCACTTTCGTGCCGGAGGAAATACGGCTTTGGAAGGAATTTAATTACAAATGTAAGTAGCTGTATCCCCATAAGTGTTCAAGAAGGTCTGTATAACTCAACATCGATCGAACCATATCAAATAGGGTTCGATTCCTTCTTTCAGACACTCCATTGTGCTGTAGAGTTCTAGGAGGACTATATTGAGTGAGAATCCCATTCTCTTTTAAATAATCTGTAAACTCGCTACTCATGTATTCATCGCCTCGATCTGATCGAAGGTACTTGATGAATTTTCCATTTTTCTTCTTAACTTCAAATCGGAATTCTTTGAACTTTTCAAAAGTTTCCGACTTATGTTTCATAAGAAACACGTATCCATACCATGACTTATCATTAGTAAATATCACAAAGTAAGAATAACTTTCATGAGCAGTATGATTCATTGGTCCGCATACATCTGAATGTATAAGTTCCAATAAATCATTGGTACGGTGTCTAACACCTTGGAATGACATTTTAGTCATTTTCCTTTGAATGCAACATTTACAAGTTTGATAAGGCTCAATGGTTAGATTCTGAATCAAATCATCCTTAACCAAACGGGAAAGACGTCTTACGCCTATATGACCAAGCCTTATATTCCATAGTTCAGTATTATTAAATTCAGACCGTTTCCTCTTTTTAACCTGTGCATTTAAGATATCTCTGGTTGTATCCAAAATATAATGACCGTTAATTAAAGGACATATAGTAAGCAAAATATTTTTACCATTATATAAATATAAGGAACAATCCCTAATATTTATATGATAACCTTCTCTGTCAAGTACAGACAAGGACACAATTTACCTTACAAGTCCTGGCACATAATAATAGTCATTTAAAACAAGATCACAACCATTGGGAAGCCTTAAATATAAGGTTCCCACAGCTTCCACGTCCATTGAATTTTCATTCCCAACGTGGAGCTGTATCTCTCCCTTCCTAGGCTTACTGGTTACCCTTAATCCTTGTAACATGTTTTATATATTAGAAGGGAAAACCAGTGTCTAACACCTAGCCATGGGAAGCATTGAGAGCCAATGAGATATCAATGATAGGAAGAATAACACTTGAGGGGTTACCTTTCTTTGTAGCTAAGTGGGTTGGGCAATCGCATTTCCAATGCCCCACTTTGCCACATTGATGGCAAGCTATCTTGGATACTTTATTTTATGGAGGTGACTGTAGCTCAGATATTCCCCTAGAGGAGATACCTTTAAGCCCATAGACTTCCTTTTCTTCCCCTTATTGGACTTTCCAAAAGGCCTAGAAGAAGAAGCTCTATCTCAGTCAACAAAATTGTCTTTCCCTTCCAGCTTATCGTTGAGATTTCTTGCAGTTGGATTATGATGAGCCATTGAGTCTTACAAAACAAAAGTTAGCAGAATAATTTCGATTCAAAGTAAACATCAAAAGATCATGGCAATTTTTAATCTAATTGATGCCCTCCCACTACTTTACATAATTCCATAATCTCCCAAACGGAAAAATGAGAATTTATCAAATAAATTCTATAGTGGGAAGTGGATCTCATGAATTCAATCCAACCTCACACTTTGGACAATATTGGTCTTCATGAATTCATTAGGTAGACTACCATAGTCAATCACATCCAATGTGACTCCTTTTCCTTTGGTCCTGAACCGTTTCTTATCCTCACACTTTGGACGATATTTGATAAGGCGTATTCTAGGCTGCACTTGTCAATAGCAAATACAAGTTACTAACTAGCTTGTCCTCACACTTTGGATGATATTGGACAACTAAGTTCACTTGTTTCGCAGCACCAAGTGTTTAACCGGAGTAGCCTAAAATGCTATTAACTATATCCTCACACTTTGGACGATATTGGATATAGCGAATAACAACTTGTCTATTTCCGTATTGACAAGACGAACCATCAAATAATGTCTCCAAACATTAATAATATCAATGCCTAATTATAGGAGATTTTAAATCATAATGTCTTGTGATAGGTTTACATGATCATGTAATAATTTATTACATGCTCATTATATCTAATATAATGCATGTAAAATTAAAACAATATATTTACATGCTCATTATATCTAATATAATGTAGAATTAAAACAACATGTTTACACGTTCATTATATCTAATATAATAGTTGTAAAATTAAAACAACATGTTTACATGATCATTATATCTAATATAATGCATACAACATATTTACATGCTCATTATATCTAATATAATACATGTAAAATTAATACAATATATTTTATTTCAAGTGAATATATCAAATATATTTATTTCATGCATGAATATCTATGTATGTTGTATAATAAATATAGTTCAGTTATGGATGGCTATGATACCACTGTTGGAGCGCGGAGTGTTTTGGGGCGGTTATACGTATCCCGCAGCGGAAGCGACGGGCCGGAGGCAAAATACGGACTTTAAAATTTTTCCGGGTCTAACCCGATGTCCGATATATAATACCGGTTTAAATCCGAATTTTCCTTTTTGCCCTAGGTCACCAATATCTAATATTGGTACCGGGATACATATCGGATGTTCCGAGAACCTCCGTAAATAAAATAACATTTTATTTTATTTTATTATAATTTTAAATCACATTAAAATTATTATAAACAATTTTATAAATCAAATTCATAAAATTGCATGCATATAATAACACAAATAAATCAAATTTATTTTTCATAAAATTGCATGTACATAATAAAATAAATAAATCAAATTTATTTATTTATTAAATATATATATTTTATTTTTATTAATATATATATATATATTTTTTTTTTTCATTGAAGAAATGTGAGAATGATGATTATGAAAGAGTGTGTTTTCTTCCTTAAACATTTTCCTTTTGTCTTGCAAAATGTGTTGGAAAAACTTCCTCCGTGAGAGAGAGTGTTAGCCTTGTTTTTTTATTGTTTTGTTTTTGTTTTTCAACTACACAAAACCCAATACAATACACAAGTTATCAACAAATCTCTACACATTTAATAGCCCTAGATTTTGTCTCCAACTTTTGACTAAAGAAGTTAGCTTCTCTAAGAAGCTTTAGTGAAAAATATTTAACAAAATTTATCTATTACGTAAATGAATCCAATTCATTTACTTAAGATTTCACACATCTCATTCATCATTAATATTTGTGTTTCCATCTCCTTGACTAATGAAACAAGCTTCTCAAAGAAACCAATTCTTTATTTCAAACAAATCTTTATTTCATATAAACAGATCTAATACATTTATTACAAGATTTGTTTAAAACACACAAATCATCATCTCATCCATTTTGTCAACGTAGCTAATTTATTATAATTAATATTTGAGTGATCAACACTCAAGGATTCTCTACACTCACATGTGTGGAGAACTATTCTCCACATGTATGAGTTAGAGTTAGCTTATGTCACAATATTAATTTATTGTCTTTGTGATATTTATTTGTCAGATAAATAAATTGGATTAATCAAATTAATCTTTAGCGGTTTCGCGAATAATTAATATTATCCAATAATAATTAATTATTCTATTTGATAATTACAATAATTATCGGCTACCCAAGTGTTCAACGAGTACACTTCATATTGGGACTCTCTAGGTTCGGGCTCGTAGATCACATGAATCTAATTCATGTGTGCGCAATTCGTCCACCTACAAATTGCGACAACATAAACGAAATACTCCAAACTATACAAGTTGAGATCCTTACATACCGTATAATCATTCTGTCATAAGTAATCTGAGTTATGTGTAACTCATTATTTAGATATATGTTTCCGATAATATTTCGAACACCATTTCAAATATTATCATAAACTTTGGAAATCTGATTTCCAAGGTCAATTGTAGCCAAAGATTTAGGAAACATAATCTCACATAATCTCAAAGATCTGGATGCTTAAATCCTTACACACAGGTGATAATGTTCATATATTGTAATATTCGGGTAATTATAGACCATATTTAGCATCATATTATCTCTATAATTAGTGTTTAAAGGTTAAAACATAAATGTGTGCATTTATTACTATCTAATTATGTTTATATTATTTTTAGGTGTAAAAATACACATGTGGCCGAATTGACTTTTACCAGTTCTAGATTTACATGCTGTTGGTGTTTTGGCCATAACTTTTTCTACAAACGTCGTATTGAGATAATTCAAAAATAAAAGTTGTAGAGGACACATAGACCTACAACTTTTTAGTTTTGAGTAAGATCAGAAAATGTCATCTAAATGGCCAAAAATGCCTTTAAAGTCACGCCATCTGCAGAATTCCTATCTTGAGTAGTCAAAGAGGTCAATTACACCAACCTTTGACATAATCAACACCCAAAAGCCTCCAATTATTATTGATGATCCAGATATGAAGCTCACAATTGTGGAAAATCAAACAATGAAGACAAGAACATCAATTTTGAATTATCCATAATTAATTTCCAAGCATATAAACTTTGGATTTTAGTTTCTCACATGTGTGAATAATTAGGTTAATTATGTAATTTCCACCCACATTTTTACCTATAAAAAGGGGGCTTCTCTAGCTCTCAAGACACACCATTCTCTACACAAATCTCTAGTTTAGAGAATCTTTCTTCTTTCTTTAAAGTTTTTTTAGTTTGTAGTTTAATTGTTTTTGTAATAATTTTAGTTTAAATTCAAGTTCAAGTTCAAGTTCTCTTTCAAGTAAGTTCATAATTTCTTTTTCAATTCCTTTCTAGTTTATTTTAAGTTTAGTGTTGTAAATTCATGCTCTCAACCCTTATGATGAAATCCTACTCTTTGTTATTCAATATGATAAAGGGAGGCTAAATCCTTTGGTGTTGGGGTGTGAATGAACCAACACGACGCTATAAGGTAATCTAGCGTAACTTTTGAGCTTCAAGGTAAATTAATTGTTTTATTATTTGTAATGTTTCCATGTTTATATCTTGTACTTAAATCTTGTATTTTGATTATAAGGCATGAACATGAAAGATAAAACATTAATTGAAAATTATGTCACATCTAAACGTCAAACCTATGAACATGTCCACAATCAAAGCCTCTTGGTGGATCTATGCCTTTAAGTATTTTAAGATCTATTCCAAAGCTTACTTGTGCATGATTCATCAACATGATGTGTATGTTGTGCATGGTTTAAACAAGAGTAAAAAGTTACGCATGTGACATAGAGACCCTTATAGTAATTGTTGGTAAATTCATCACCCCACACCTCCTCCTTTTATTTATTTTAATTCAAGTAATTTTTATTTTACTTTTAGCAATTTAATTTTTCAGTAATTTACTTTTCAGTAATTTACCTTTCTTGTAATTTATTTTCCTGCACTTTAATTTTACTGCAATTTACTTTTCTGCAATTTACTTTTTAGTAATTTACTTTTCTGCAATTTATTTTTCTTGCAATTTATTTTTCTGTAATTTAGAGAATGGTGTTGGTGGAGTTACATCCCCACTCCAACTTCTCGATACTTGTTTATATTTCTCGCAATTTACTTTCTTGCAATTTACTTTTCTGCAATTTATTTTCTGCAATTTACTTTTCTGTAATTTATTTTCCTGTAATTTAGAGAAGAGTGTTGGTGGATTACATCCCCATTACAGCTTCTCACTGCTTGTTTATATTTTTAGCACTTTTACTTTCTATAATTTAATTTTCAAGCAATTTAAATTTCTACACTTAAATCAACAAAGACACGAATGATCTCCCATTTTCTTTGTAAATAAATTAAGTTAAAAAGAATTTTGGCACAAACATTTTGACAAATTAGTTCCCTTGGGGAGAATAACCTTGGACTCTTGAGTCCATGTATTATAATTGAAATTTACATTCTTGCACTTGGGACTTTAAACAAGCCTCCCGACACTCAGCTTGGGGGCTGAGTCAACAGGACTGACAGATTCTATCTTGACACGCACTGGTTCTCGTAGGCATCAATCCACACCCAACGAACATTCAGAGGCCAGACCATAAAAGGTTTCTGACATATATGGCATCAAAGTGTGGAGGATCGCCTACAGAACCGAGTCGTTTCTCAAGTCAAAGGACCACATATGCTACTCGACTCGAGAAGACCTCCTATTGACGATGGTGTGTATTTTCTATTAGGAGTCTTCTAGTGAGCCGTTCAGTATCCCATTCTAAATGGATACCTACGTGTGTAAATACGAACTTCCAAAGTTCATAGTTCACTGGAATAAACTATCGGGACTCCAATCCCGATATATACGACACGTACTAGTCTCAAAGGTTTATAAACCAACCCGTGTTAATAAACCATCGACCAAGAACATCATTAAGAATAGAATACATAGTGATATTTCCAATGTGCATTACCTCCAATGTAACCAATATCACTACTTAACTATTCTAAGGTCTTTATCATTTATAACATGATTTATCAAATAAATCCACAAGGTAAATAATTAATGATAAGTCGACATAACCATATATATATATATATATATATATATATATATATATATATATATATATATATATATATATATATATATATATATATATATATATATATAACAGTGAATCGAAATTACTATTGCGTATTCATAAAAGATATTATAAATACAAAATGGATTGGCGCTCGAGCACCAACTCCAACACATACCTCGTAATAGAGTTATACTCGAGGAGTTACTTTCTGGTTTGACAAGTTTACAGTCAACAACAGTTGTTGGCGGATACGTAGCACCTTCTACGTCTAAGCATTAGAGACATCGTCATCAGAATGATCTACCACCTAGACGCAGTGGGAGTATTATACGACAACCTAATCACTTTCTAGGAACTGGAAAGGCAAAAGTTGTCACCTTCTTTGATGGTGTAGATAATCCATTAATCTATCGTAGTGCAATGGATGATTTTGATAATGAGGAATGACTTAAAACCATGAATCTCGAGATGGAATCTATGTACTCCAACTCAGTCTGGGAACTTGTAGACCAACCTGATGGGGTAAAACCTATAGGTTACAAGTGCATCTAGAAGTAGAAGAAATGAGTAGATGGGAAGGTACAGACCTTCAAGGCAAGGCTAGTGGCCAAGGGTTATACCCAAAAAGAGGGAGTTGACTATAAAGAGACTTTATCACCGGTAGCCATGCTTAAATCTGTTCGTACTCTTCTATCCACTGCCGCATAGTATGACTATAGAATATGGCAAATGGATGTCAAGACTGCATCCTTGAATGGTAGTCTTGGAGATAGCATCTATATAGTACAACTAGAGGGATTCATAATCTAAGGGCAGGAGTAAAAGGTTTGCAGGTTACAAAGGTCTATTTATGGGCTTAAGCAAGTATCCTAATCTTGGAATATAAGATTTGATACGATTATTAAATCTTATAGGTTTTGAGCAATAATATTGATGAGTCTTGTATATACAAGCGCGTCATCAATAAAAAGGTTGTTTTATTCTCTTGTTATACATCGATGATATTTTCTCATTAACAATGATGTAAAAGTATTGTCAGACATGAAGTACTGGCTAACTAACAAATTCCAAATGAAAGATTTGGAAATGCGAGTAATGTTCTTGGGATCCAGATTATTCAGGATCGCAGGAAATGACTGTTAGCTATATCTCAAGCATCGTATATCGATAAGATTCTTGTGCAATTTACGATATAGAATTCTAAGAAAGGTAATTTACCTTTTGGCATGGAATTCATTTATCTAAGGAATAGTCTCCTAAGACACCTCAAGTTGTTGAGGATATGAGATATTCCCTATGCTTATACAGTTGCTTTTCTTATGTATACTATGATATACACGAGATCGAAAAACTGCTATATAGTGGGAGTAATCAGTTGACATCTGTCAAACCCATGATTAGATCATTGGGTGGCTGTAAAGCATACTCTCAAGTATCTTCAATGAACGAGAAATTATATGCTTGTATATTCTTGTGAGGATATGATCCTCATAGGATATACTGATACTGATTTTAATATGGATGTGGATTCTAGGAAATCAACATCCGGATTATTATTCACCTTATGTGGTGGAGCTATTGTATGGAGGAGTATCAAGCAATCTTATATTGCTGACTACACCATGAAGGCTGAGTAAGTAGCTACTTACGAAGTAGCGAAAGACACAGTGTAGCTCCGTAAATTCTTGAGAGATCTGGAAGTCATTCCAAATTGGGATAAATTGCTCACACTTTATTTCGATAATAGTGGTGTAGTGGTGAATTCCGTAGAACCAAGGAGCCACAAGGGAGGAAAGCATATTAAGAGATAGTACCATCTCATTGGGGGGATAATACATAGGAGAGACGTGACCGTTACGAACATTACAGAGAACATAGTTGATCCGTTTACAAAGATCTTTACGGCTAAATTTTTTTAAGGTCACCTAGATGGTCTAGGTATACATGACATGTCTCATTTGCTCTAGTGCAAGTGGTAGATTGTTAGGGTTTATGCCTTAGAGTTTCATGTATTTTGTAAACGGTTAATAAATAAAATATGTATTATTCATTTATTGTTCATTTATGTTTATTTGAATATTTTTCATATTGTAAATTGTCTAAATACCCTTGATTACTCATGTAGTCTTAGACTTAGTGTATGAGTGTCATACACAAGAGGATTTAAGTCTGAGATCAGTAATCTAAAATAGTCCGTAGATAGCAAACAAAAATGGGTACTTTGTTTGTGGTTTATCTATAGCTGCGGTCCATTCTATATTTGATATGACGACCTTGATCTGGGATCGTTCATGTAGAGACATGAGAATGGAGGCACCTTATATGATGAGATCATATAGGACTGGACAAAGACGGAAATGAATTTCTTTTAAATATCCGTTAACTAAATAAATTCATATATGTCAACTAGATGATCATATATGGATTGATCTTAATCCTGAGTGTACTACGAACTCCTACATCACAGGTTATGTCCTTTGATTTACATGGGTGAGCTCGATGTAGCATTTCGGTCAATAACTTCTTACTTTGAGGGCATGGTTTGTTGTGTGGCTGGGAACGTTTTACATAGACATGTAATCCACTCCTTCTTGCGAGAAGTAGAGGAGTATCTCCCTTAAGGGTTGATTCGGTACTTGAACGATTAGAGTGCTCAAGTCTTTCTATTACGAATAGAAATATTAAATTCATAATCGTTATGAATAAATCGTTCATTAGAGAATCAATGGTATTTAAGGAGAAAGATATAATTAGAGGGGTATAACAGATATTATGACTCGGCTCTAATTATGAGATACTCGTGGAGGGTCAATCTATATGTAGTGATTATATCGATGGACACCGACGTAACTTGGCTTATGTAAAATATCTGAAGGGACTAGAGTGCAGCTTTAGATTTTTAGTGGAGTAACCTAAAGTTAATAATTCGGAATATTTGATTAAAGAGTTTTTAATCAATATCCCGGGATTATTGGAGCTTAGAACTTCAGGTCCATTTGGACCCCGTGCTAGCTCGTTACACTATAGGAAGTCATGCGATAATTGGATAGTCCAATTATTAAGCTCACTTATATAATTAAATAATTAAGAATTATTTAATTAACATAGTAATTATTAATATGATTAATAATTACAAATATGTCACACTTGAAAAACTATATTTTAAAATGTTTAATATATAGTTTTCATATTAATGATTATTGGATAATCATTTAAAATGTTTAAATTTTTTAAAATTAAATAAGATTTAATTTTAATTATTAATTAGAAAGATATTTGATATCGTTTATTAAAATTAATATTTTTTAAATACCTAAGGGTTGTTTTTGAGTTTTTACAAATTAGGGTTAACCTAATTAAAACCTAACTATAAAAAGAAAAATGTTTTCTTTTTTATAAAAAAATATAACCCTAAGCCATTTTCTAAGTGTTAGAAAAATGGGTGTGACAAAAAGAAAATTTTCTAAGAAAAATTTCTTGAGTGAGTTGAGTGCCCACACACGAGATTTCTTAATACTGAGTTATAGCTCGAAAAATCGAGTGGTCGTGAGCCTAGATTTATTAATTGTCACTCACGGCATCTTCGTCAACTAATGCTTAATTTTGTTGATCAACGTAACCAATATTCATGAATCAAATTGTGCAATCATTATAGTCTTCATCATGCGTTAATATATACATATGAATTGCAAAGTAAATTTATCATTTGGCCCGCTCAAGATCATCATCATCCACTCACATGCATGCCTTTATTTTGTCATCTTGCCAAATGAGACATGCTTACACTCACAGCAAACACTCATGCACAAAATCAATTTGTAAATTGATTTTAGTTTTCGGCTCAGCAATTTATGAAAGTCAAGAATCACGGCAATGTGTATAATGGAGCATTTAATTTTATTTTGAATTTGAGAATGAGACATGATCAAGCAATAATGTTTTTTAAAAAATAATTATTTTAGAACCAGATTCGGCTGCAGCAGTGCAAGGGGAAAGGGAAAGTTATTTTTCGTGGTCGGTTCCGGGTGCCTAAAGTTGCTTCTGCTGCGTCGGGCGGTACTCGGAGGAAGAGTTCAGCCCGGGCATCACCCAACAATCGCACCAGTCATCAAACCACCAAGTTGGGGACATCATTTTGAAATAATGTGTGATGCAGGCGACTTAGCATTAGGGGTCGTTCTCGGCCAAAGGATT
>NW_027170355.1:15000-20000 GCF_036898095.1 Palaemon carinicauda
AAAATGTGGAAACCTTTCCAGGTGAGTGAGGTCTCTGTGTCTCTGTCTCTGACACTGTCGGACAGCCGGGCTGCCTGCCTCCTCGTCGGCGTTTTCGCTCGAGTAAAGCATATGGAAGGAGGAGGAGTTAGCAAACTATCCATCTTTAAAGACTGGACGGCAGGAAAGACAGTTTGATGGTACCAAGAGTAGGGCAATTGAAAATACCAAATTCTTAATAATTACTAGTCTTTCCTGTCGCCATGTGAAAATATGAAATGTCTTGTACAGTCCAGGGGCGAAGATGGGATTTTTTCAGAAATGAAAAAATTCCATCCTGAAACATATGTAACAAGGACAATTGTAAGAAAAATACATTTAAGAAATGTAAAAATAATTAAATTAAATACAAGAAAATACAAATACTGAATAAAGATTAAAGCATCTGTCTTGTCCTTTCTTGGCTTAATATAGCAGCCTTTCTTTTGGGCCTTAAGGACGAAGTAACAGAATTACAAACATCAGGAGTAGCTGAATTGGTACTTCCTGTGTTTTCTAGTATTGGAATAATATTATTTACATGCAACCTTGATGTTTGGCCAGTTTTTCCCTTCTTAATAACAGCATGGGTAACTTCACCCAAATCATTCTTAAAAACTTCCAAAATTATGCCTAGAGGATAATTATTCCTTTTGGTATGTTCCTCCTTAATTAATACAACATCGCCAACCTTCAGTAATTTATGAGTAACGGGTCGATACCGCCCCTTCCTGTCAACTGCTTGCTGAATCAGAGTACCTAGAAATTCATTATGATAGGTCTCTATTAAAGTCTGCCTAATTTTACACAACTTTACGTAATTCTGAGAAATAGCTTGATTATCAGGGTAAAATTCTGGATCTTCAACTGAAAGAGGTTGAAGATTAGGGATAAGGCTTAGAGAAGTCAATTCATAGCCTCGCACGAGCTGTTCCGGCGTTATTGGTTCGGGCACATTGTCAGTCTCAGCACGAACAGCTTCTTTGAAGGCTATAGGTCGTCGATTAATGAGATGCACAATATTACAGACAAGAAATTCAAAGTCTACATACGTCAATATAAAATTCTTAATTGCTCCAAACATTAATCTTTTGACCATTTTTACACAGACTTCTACTAATGATCCCAATTCACTGCAGCCTTTGAAATATTGCTGAAAGGAGAGGGGTTTTACATTATTTTCCTCAAAATATAATTGCGTCTGAGGGTCACTAATGAAGGAAGTTATGGTATTACCTCCTGCCACCAACTGAGTCCCAAGATCACTAATACAAAGTTGAGGAATCCCGTACTCAAAGCAGTGTAGCTGAAATGCTCTTAAAAATTCTGCAACATTCAAACTCCTGCAAATTTTGAGGTTAACTGCCCTAGACCAAGTACAGGTGATACATAGTAACCAAACCTTACGGGTCTCTTTTTCATCCTTCGTATTGAAGGGTCCTAGATAATCCATAAATATATTAGAAAAAGGAACCGTAGGAGGATCTGCTCTGAAGTCTCTGTAAAAGTTCTGATTTAGCCTTATATAACGATTATTAAACCTACGACAATGAACACACTGTTTAAGAGCCTTTTTCACAACTGAGAAATGTTTAGGGATGTAATAATGCTTTCTGAGCTCTGTTAATACAGAATAACATCCTGAATGTAATAATTTGAGGTGTGCATCCCAAATAATTAGTTTGGTCAAATGACTGTCTGGGTGCAATAATAAAGGGTAATTTCCACTTAAGCCATAATTCCATTTTTTGAATTTACTCTTAACTCTCAGAAGACCCTGTGAATCTAAAAATAAATTAAGTTGCGTTATAATAGGAGGAATGTCTTTTCTAGAATTAAGACCATGCTGTAGGTAAGAATATACCTCAGGGTAATGCTTCCTTTGTTCATTGTTTAACAAGTAATTTATAGCCTGGGCAAAGTAATTAGCGACTGGTGAGCAAGCAATTTTCGCTTTCAGCTTCCACTTGTGCACCACTAAGAAAATATTGCGAAAAATCAATACAAGTTTCCTGAAATTGGAATAATTATTAATATCAATAAGATTGTTAGCAACTTCAATAACCTGAGCTGTGGAAGGAGTTGCTTGAACCTCAGTGGGCATCTCAAATGCTGGTATGGTAGTTGATAATTCTGGAACTTCATTTATACTTAAATTTGGTCCTGAAAAAAAGCAAGAATTTTGCAACTGGTTGTATGACACACATCTGGTGATTATGTCCGCAGGATTGTTTTTCCCTGAAATAAAGCTAAATTTTATAGGAACCGTTTCACACATTCTTTGTATATTATGAAGTCTATTTACGACAAATGGAGAATGTTTATTTAATTTGTCCAATTTCAAGGCAGCAGAGTTCAGCCAATGTAAGGCACAGAGAGAATCAGTATATACGTAAATATTATTAACCTTTAAGGGTTTTAAGCAAGCAGATCCAGACAAATCTTTGTAAATCTCAAGAGCACACTCAACACTTAAATGTATTGCGTTAAGTTCCAGAGAGGGCATGGATTTACTCTTAAGTTGCTTATTTACAAGTCGGTTTTTGGCATGTATAAAGCTTAAGCGATTGGATTCAATATGCTGTAAATAGAGTACACAACCAAATATGTCCTTACTTGCATCTGAAAATATATAAATATCATAATTGCCATCTCGTGGACCAACACACCTAGCAATTTTTAAAGGAGGAGCTCTGTTGGTTTGCCTGCAAATATTAATCCATTCTCTCTGCAATTCTTGCGTTAATGGTTGATCCCAATGTAAATTCTTTTGACACTGTAATTGATGCATGAACAATCTACAGCGGTTAAACAATGGCATATTAAAACCAAAAAGGTCAAACTGTGAAGCAATTGTTTGTAAAAGAGACCTTTTAGTATTAGCATTGGGATCAAGAAAAATTGGTTTAGTGAAAATTTCGTCGGAACATCGATCCCAGTTTAAACCAAACAACTTGTTACGTAAAGGCGTAGCTGCCTCGGCTTCGCGGTCCACCTCATCCTGTAAAGTCAAGTCATTAGTTACAACCTGCTGAATGTCAAATTTATAGGGATTGAATATATTTGAAAGCTGTTTATACGACCACTCTAACTCCTCTTTAGTGTTGGCAGTAATAGCCCCATTGTCCATATAAATCATGGAATAGATAAATTTCTTTAAATCTGCTATTCGAGAATCCTCTGAAGGTTGTAACACAAGTATATAATATAATGAAATCATTAATAAAAAGGGACTACATCTAAGGCCAAAAGGTAATCTTACATTCTTAAAAGCCAATAAGGAAAAATCGCCTTGATTCACATTTTTGTACCAAAAAAATAACAACTTGGACTGATCAGTTTCTGTTAAAGATAACATATTAAAGGCTTTCTTAAGGTCAAATATGAGTAACTTTTGGTCAAATCTAAGCTGTAAAAAGGAAGAGGACAATTTTTGGTTTAACGTAGGCCCTGAATACATGCACTGGTTATGTGACAAAGATATATTATTAGAAGAATCCCTAAGGTTAGACAAAAATACAATCCTACATTTGGTACTATCCCTATCCAGTTTAAAGATAGGCATGTGTGGTAAAAAAGAATGTTGAGGATTCTCACTTTTAAACACTTCTAAATCATAAATGGGTTCAATTATGCCTGCCTTCAATTGCTCCTTAATTGTTTGGTCAACGAGCTGCAAACGTTCTGGATGTCGTTTAAGTCTCTTGAGGTTAGACCTTAATATCAACTTAGATAGATGCTCATTCTTTGAAAGTAAATGAGAAACTTTCCCATTCCACAGCAAGGGAACGATAATACGTCCATCAGACTCCCTACGACGAAGGGTTTTGATGGTAAATTCGACCAACTGGTTATTAAGTTCAATACTTTCATCATTGTAGGAATTCTGATCGTAATTTAAGTAATAATTGCATTCAGACTCTAGAAGTTGATCAGTGGCCTGTTGCAGTGGTTTCTCCATAAGCATGCCTCTTTCATTTATTACAGAAAATGAACAGTTTACCTCAAAGTTATTATTAACGTCATCATCGGCAAAAATATCAACTTTAGAGTTCAGCAAAAATGAATTACTCTGGATATGAATAGCAGAACTACACTCAAATGGGTTACTAACAGCCGAGGTTGGCACTCTCTTATCAGCTAAATTATCAATATTCTTGATCATTAAATCAATGCTACCAGACAACAAAATACCTGCATGACACTCGGTATACATCGATGAATTTATTCCTCCAAAAACTGTATCTGTACCTGCAATACAATAAGCGAAGTCTGTACCTAAAATGAGCTGAACATTATCAATTTCATGAGAAAATTTATTAAGGAATTGATCAGCTAATTTAACACCTTGTGCCTGACATTTATCAACTAATCTACCAAGCAGAGGTAATTTCAATGCTACATTAATGTTTGGTACAACCAAGCAATAAATTATAAAGGATTTATCTCCGATCGTAACAGGAACTTCAACAATTTCAGTAAAATACTCCTTGTTACCATTAAACCCATTAACTGTTAGCTTTACCTTTGAGTTAATGATTTTAAGATTATTCTCCTCCGCCAATTTCTTAGTGACAAACGTGCTCTGCGAACCACTGTCCTTCAGTCCTCTGTAAACAGTTCCCCCAACTTTAAATGAAAAGGTGGGTAAAATGGAATCACCTTGACAAGTAGGAAGTACGGCAACACCGCTGCTTATTTGAGGAGAAGTTTCCACCTTGGATTTGCAGTTATTAATATTGTTAGAGTCTCTGTCTGGTGACTGACTCCTATCACATAGGTAAGTCATATGCCAGCTGTTACAATTTGAACAGCGTCTTTTGAATTTAAAACGACACTTACCGGAAACATGATTAAACTGGCCGCATTTTACACATCTATTATTTCTAGATTTTAAAATATGCACTTTATCTGTAGGAGAAAGAAAATTAGGGCACTTATGGATAAAGTGAAATTTATCAGTATTTCCAACTGCAGAACAC
>NW_027170356.1:2500-5000 GCF_036898095.1 Palaemon carinicauda
GGAGGCTGATTGAAGCGGTTCGAACCTGTCTGACATAAGGAATCTTAGTACCACGTCTAAATTCCAACCAGGTGTAACCAAACGACGCTCCTTCGTGGTCTCAAAAGACTTAAGGAGGTCTTGTAGATCTTTATTGTTGGAAAGATCTAAGCCTCTGTGACGGAAGACTGATGCCAACATGCTTCTGTAACCCTTGATAGTGGGAGCTGAAAGAGATCGTTCTTTCCTCAGATATAAGAGAAAGTCAGCTATTTGAGTTACAGAGGTACTGGTCGAGGATACGGATACTGACTTGCACCAGTTTCGGAAGATTTCCCACTTCGATTGGTAGATTCTAAGGGTGGATGTTCTCCTTGCTCTAGCAAACGCTCTGGTTGCCTCCTTCGAAAAGCCTCTAGCTCTCGAGAGTCTTTCGATAATATGAAGGCAGTCAGACGAAGAGCGTGGAGGCCTTGGTGTACCTTCTTTACGCGTGGCTGACGTAGAAGGTCCACCCTTAGGGGAAGTGTTCTGGGAACGTCTATTAGCCATCAAAGTACCTCGGTGAGTTATTCTCTCGCGGGCCAGAGGGAAGCAACTAGCGTCAACCTTGTCCCTTCGTGAGAGGCGAACTTCTGCAGTACCTTGTTGACAATCTTGAACGGAGGGAATGCATATAGATCTAGATGTGACCAATCTAGTAGAAAGGCATCTATATGAACTACTGCGGGGTCCGGGATAGGTGAGCAAACTATTGGGAGCCTCTTGGTCATCGAGGTTGCGAAGAGATCTATGGTTGGCTGGCCCTAGGTGGCCCAAAGTCTCTTGCATACATCCTTGTGGAGGGTCCAATCTGTTGGAATTACTGTCCCTTCCTACTGAGACAATCTGCTACGACATTCAAGTTGCCTTGGATGAACCTCGTTACTAGTGAAAAGTCTAGACCTGTTGACCAGGTGAGGAGGTCCCTTGCGATCTCGTACCATGTCAGAGAGTAGGTCCCTCCTTGCTTGGAGATGTACGTCAAAGCCGGGTGTTGTCCGAGTTCACCTCCACCACTTGCCTTGAAGGAGAGACCTGAAGCTTTTCCAGGTCAGACGTACTGCCAGTAGCTTCTTGCAGTTGAAATGCATTGTCCTTTGACTCGAGTTCCATAATCCCGAGCATTCCCTACCGCCTAATGTCGCACCCCCAGCCTACGTCCGATGCGTCCGAGAAGAGAACGTGGTTGGGAGTCTGAACAGACAGGGGAAGACCCTTTCTAAGGTTGATAAAGTCCTTTCACCAAGTCAGACCAGACTTTATCTTTCCGGAAACCAGGATCGAGACCGCTTCTAGCGTCTTGTCCTTTTTCCAGTGAAAAGCTAGATGATACAGAAGAGGACGGAGGTGTAGTCTTCCAAGTGACACAAAAGAACCACGGATGACAGTGTCCTTACCAGACTCATCCACAGCCTGACAGGGCAGCGTTTCTTCTTCAGCATCTTCTGGATGGATAGCAGGGCTGGGGGTTGATCGTCTAGTTCAGCAACGTCCTCATCAGAGGGTTCCTTATCCGAAACTGATGAGGAAACGGCAACGGAGTGGGCAACGTCTGACTCGCTGAATCCGGTCGCACTGGTGGATGCGTGACGGAGCCGGACGCAATATCATGGTACTGCTGCACAGTCTGTGAACTGTCAACCATGGGGACGCGAGGAAGTACAGCGTCAACCCGAAACTGTCTAGACTGTCTGGGTTGTGCAGTCAACACCCTACCGGGTTGCTGAGGTAGACACACTGCGTCACAACAAGTCACCTCTGCTGGTTGTTGAACGTCTTCCTAGTGACACACTTCAACAACCACCTCCGAGCGTCGCTTAACGTCAACGTGCGACTGGCAACCCACACTGGGTCGCATCGGAGGAGGAACCACCTCAACTGGCGGACGCGAGTATGATACCTCAGTGTCAACAGGGCGCACAACCAACCGGTAGGAAGGTTGTTGGCCAGAAGGTTCTTCTCCGTAAAAAGTCCTCTATCAAGGACACAAGCTTGGACTGCATGTCTTGCAGCAAAGCCCATTAGGGTCTACGGGAGCAGGTGTGGCAACAGACGGGGTTAGCGACTGAAGCGGAACCATTTACCATCCCTGGAAGCCTTGTAATGCTTTAATTAAAGTCCATAGGAGGCTAAGCAGCTTAAGGCTCCTCTCCAAATGACAGAGTCCTCAAAGGAATATCAGTAGGAGGGAGAACAGCACTTTCTCATCTACAGGAACCTTGTCCGAGAAAAGCTAGGTTATCTCAGTGAGGGTCTCACTGGTGCATAAGCAGCAGACCAGAAGGCAACGTTATGTAACTGCTTGACAGTCTGTGAACTGTCAAAAACTGAACTGTCAATCACAACAGGTGCGTGAGGACATACAGCACTGGTGCATTAGCAGCACTGGTGCATTAGTAGCAGACCAAATGTGAGCTGGCAACAACCAAAGCTGTGTGGGGAAGCCTCAACTCCTGACTGACTAGTCTGCTGCGGGCGA
>NW_027170356.1:10000-15000 GCF_036898095.1 Palaemon carinicauda
ATGCACCTTAGTGCAGTAAATCAAAATCAGCTTCATCAAAAGAAAATCATCATCAATCATTTTTAAAATAATGCAATTGCATAAGTTTATCATCAATATATGTTTAGGAAAAACTTCCTGTTCCCTTCAAATAATTCAACACAATATTGAAACATAATATTTTTCTGAATTCTTGATAATGGAATATTTAACCCTTAATTCACTGGGTACGTAAGGCAAAATTAATAATGTCTTCTGTGTTCAACTGTGCAATCAATTAGGAAATGCCTTCACCTTTAACTTCTATTCAACTCATTTTTTTTTTCCATTACCTATGACCTCAAAATCTTGGTCTTATTGATGTAAACACAAAAATCATTTCTTCAATGCAATGCAATAAATGGCAGAAAATAAATGTTCAAACATACATAATATCAATTCAAATCAATCAAAATATTTCTGCAACAAAAAAACATAATTATGTGTCATGCACATCATAACTCATCAAGAGTATTACTCATTTGTAATCAGTATCAATAAACATTTGTAAAACATCATTATGGTACCTTATTTACTCATCAATATCATCATGACAAATCATTGTTAATTAATGGCATCAAAAGAAATATTTCTCACCTTCTTCATAAAAATAATGAGTAAAATAAAAAACTCAAATATATCAATGTCTTAAATCATCAAACATCATAATCATTTCATAATAAAGAAACATATTCAATACATAACAAAATCATGTTTATAAATTTGAATCTTATTTGCACCTTGTCTGCGTATTATTTTTATCTCAAGAACTTCAATTCTCAACTATATATATTGCATTCAGAAGGGTATTCATAAAATTCAAGTGACAGGAACTTACATTTCAATGTTAAAACTTTTCTTTAAAGAAATCAATTGCAGACTGTCTCAATTAAAATACTTTATTTATCCTTTCTTCAAGGATTCATCTACTACACAGGCATAAAAATCAATTCGTGTGTTTCCACACACACTCTTTTAACTTCAAAATGAAAGGTTTAATTATTGTAATTCATCATATGTACTTAATTGTTCACTATTACCTGCATAATTATTATGGGCCTAAAATAACCCTTTGAGACATTCAACTTCAAAGTTTATTATTGGTGCACATCTTATCTTTTAATCACTTAAATCTTTCTTTCTTCATAATTATTTAAGTTAACTTAATCATCATCAAAACATAATAAAATTCATTATATACATGCATGTTTATCATTGTTACACGTGTTACACAAAAAAAAATATCAATCAATGCATCGCCTATAAAATGCAGTAATAATTCTTTTGCTCTAATGGCATCATTATTTATTCAAACTTGCAAACAAAATCAATACATTTGTAAATATTCAATCACCTATGGGTTCATATTTCACCTGTCTTCATTATCCATAACTTTTATCAAAAACTTTTCATCTTAGTTTGCAACTCAATATTCTCTGTGGTCCCTTAATTAATTGTTTGGAGACATTTATGATTTGGACCTTCTTTGTTGATTACGGAATACATATTCAAATTCTAGGATAACACACTTTACATAATTAAAAGATTTCACTCATTTGTTACCCTCAATATTTGTATGAGTGCCCAGATATTTTTATTTCATTTCCCAAGGAGTTTAGTAGTCTTTCTTAAATCTACCTAATAAAAAAAAATCTGTTTCCCATATACCGAGTTATTTCAAAGTAAATTTGTTCTCTTTAAGTAATTGTTATTAGTCTTCTATGTTGGTCTATATATAGTTCGCAGGACATCCTCAACCCCTTGCTATTTATTTTTTTTTTCTATTTGCCCCCTTTCTCTATTTGAAGTTGACTTATCATGGCTTATTTCACCCTTCTTACTACAAGAAAAATATTGCACAGTTTTCATTAATCTCTAGTAACTTCGGGAGCTTTGCCCAAGAGAATATCTATAGACATGAATGTCTAGTTATTTATCCTGGTCTCAAATTATTCTGTTACAGGCTCATCAACCATTTCTTTGTTAAATCAAATTCTATGTAGACCAGTATGTTTTTATCATTTGTCAAGTTCTGGGAACAGAGTCCCTGGTAGTCCGTTGGTACCACCACTATGGGATTGAGAAAATGCAATTGTAATTTCTAAAGGATTCTTACCCTTATATGACCTTTATACTTCTTATACGTAGGCTTTAATTTTACAATCTCAAACATCTATCTTCGGTCAAAAATTAATTCATCATTAAATGCAGTCTTTGATTACTGGATGTCCTACTAACTTGAGCATGAGTTTTTGTTAGTATTTTGTTAGTATATCAGGAATTTCTATTCATGAACAAGTATTTCTCCCTATTCTTTCTATGTATTCCTTTAAGCAATATGCCATCCTGTATATGATTCCTATTTTTGGGAGTAATTCATCTACACCATTCCTATTAACCTTTGGTTTCTCTTGTTCTATTTTAATTTTTCCTATTTCTAGGTCTCCTGCCTGACAACTGAAACAAAATATTGGTAGTTATATTTCCTTTTAACATCTTCCTGTCCTTTTAAGTAATCTTTCTTTTATCATCATAAACCTACCAATAAAGTGATTTATCCTGGACAAACATCCAGTACTTTAAGGCTCCAAAGATTCCTTTTATTCTTTCATCCACAATAGTCCTTCTTGGACTGTAAAATCACAATCATTCTTATGAGCAATAAGCACATATACTCTATGCCCTAAACAAATTTTTAAACTTCTCTAGACCATTATTTGGATAATCTATCCTACTCGGTTATTTTTCCTTCAATTTAAGACTACTCTCATGATACATTACCCTTCTTCGGGTTTTACCCTTTTAATGAGACATTTCTTTTTATATTTATGAGGCTTCACACTTATTTTTTTATAACTCCTGGGTAAGAGATCGGGTTAAGGTAATGTAGGATCAAAATTCATTTCTCTTCATTATTTATAGCCTTCTATTTCATTTGCACACTACATATTTTTAGGTTAACTTTATTTTAAGGCTTGGGTAATTTAGCAAATACTGCTTATTATCCCTAAGATCCTATCATTCCAAAAAAAAAAATCTTTTACATCTGTCAAATCTTAGTGGAGCAGGATTTCCACTTTAACCCTTATTTCTCTACATATCTTAAATCTATCTACTCTTTTTACTTACCCTATTCAAATCTAGGGATGGGTCACTCTTTAATCTGGTTCTTTATCCTGCTATTCTCCCTATTCTAGACTAGTTTTATTATTTTTATGGCTCTATATTCTTACTAAACTTAGTAACATCACTCTATAGGCTTATTCTTTCTGTCTCCAAATTTAGATCATCATTCTGTCAATAGTTAGAGGAGCTGAGTGAGCCCGTCGACTTCACTCTAATTTCTAACATTCTTTGAAATGTTAATAGCCGTGAATGGCTTGTATTCTTTGACCATGGTACTTACAATATTTTACTCCTCAATAATCGAGCCAAACATTATTTATTTATCGGGATAGACATGTCAGTTTTATTCTACTTATGATGATCTAACTAGTCTAACTTCTGTCCTCTTAGGGTAATACATCTCGGGAGATTTATAAGGAGTCTTATTGATTCATTTTAACACTCACCGTGTTCGTTATGGGGCGTTGGCTGATAGGTAATATTTCATGATTCATACCGGTATTTAAAAAGTTTTAATAAGTTTTTGACAGTTTCTCTGGGCAGGTTCTGGCGCCGATGTTTCTATTCTATTCTGCCTAACCTATCGCCTGCAATGGCTAATCTCTGCCTATTTCTCATCTATCCCTATTTCTATGCTCCTTATGGTAAATTTTTGCCCCTTTCTGATTACCTAACTGTAATCTCTACTCCTTTATTTTAGAAGTCATTACCCGCCATTCAGATGAGTTATTTTATCCGGAGTAGTATTAATTAATTAGTGTGCTTGTATTTTCCTTCATCTGAACTGCATTATTGTCTCTTTTGACAGACTCTGGCATCCTATTTTTAGTTAACCTTTCTTCTTTATCTCTGCGGGTTATTTTTATTTAGGCATCATTATGACTTCTCTAGCTAAATTCTAGCTTTTCATATTTCTAGTACTGATCACACTTTATTTATTTAATAGCATCATAGCTCATTTATTATTCATATGCCTATATCTTCATTTTAAATTTTTGTGCCTAACAACAACATATTTCTTTTAATTCTATAAGCCTATAGCTTCAATTGCCTATGACATTTATTTCTTGGAATTCCCTTTTTATTTAGGCTATTCTATTTTATTCACTGTATTTCTGTCGACATTCTATTTTATTTATATGGCGCCTGTCATATATTGACAAGGAGTATATCTATTCTTGGCTACTCTTCCTATTTCTCCTTGTCTTTTTTAATCTATTTCCATTTCCCTTTCTTAGTCTGGAGTCTGTTTCTCCTGTCAAATTCGTCTTATACAAAGTGGCCAGTTTTGTAAAAGACTTGTCTTTGACAAGTAGAATCATACCCTGACTATCTCATTTTTTCCTTTTCTTTATTTTAAGCCTGCACTTCTCACAAACAAAATTCATACTTCATCATTGTATCGTTTTTGAACGATATCTTAAGGCTCTATTGGGAAATGTTACAAAAAATGACATCTTTATTCATCATTTGGCACATTTTGGCATTTAATTCTCTACCTAACCTGACGGTTCATACCCCTTGATTTTTACTTGTTTGCATTTCATTTCTGCATATCATTTTATTTTCACCCTTAAAATTTGGAAGCAGGTATTTCTCAATATTCTATCAATGTATTGCATCCTAGTATATCAACTATATTTGCCAGAGTCTCTATAAGATAAAATAGTCACTTGCAACGTGGATGTACCTCCGCTACATATGCCTATCTTTCCTATATAAAAATTTTTTTTTTCGTCTTCCTGTCTTCCTTTCTATCCGGCTAACTATTTTTAATTCTTTTCTTTTCACTATTTGGAGGATTTGTATTTCACTTTCTTTGTGCCGGAGGGCTTTCTGAGAAGTGTCTTTGTT
Source organism: Palaemon carinicauda (assembly GCF_036898095.1). Lineage (NCBI taxonomy): Eukaryota > Metazoa > Arthropoda > Malacostraca > Decapoda > Palaemonidae > Palaemon > Palaemon carinicauda. The sequence continues at coordinate 14,999 of NW_027170356.1, forward strand.
TA
>NW_027170356.1:20000-27916 GCF_036898095.1 Palaemon carinicauda
GTTCTCGGGGAGGATAAATCTTCCCTTGGGAGTTGCAACGCCTTCCTTGCTTTGGTGCTCTGGAGGCTGGCAGGTATTATACTACTGCGCTGGCCCTTTCCCTTAGATCTCCCTTAGGCTAAGACAGAGTTCTTGGCTGCGGGTGATCTGTCACTAAAGCAAGGTTGGCAGGACCCTCTTGTCCCTTCCCCCTCTATCTCCGTAATGGCCTAGCCATTACTGTACTGTACCTTGCCGGCCGGCAGAGCTGGCCGGCAGGGGTATTACTGTACCATATGTCATTCTACTTCTGGACCTAGTATAGGTTGGGATATGGATTGACTAAGCCCATTGCCGGCCGGCAGAGACGCTGGACGGCAAGGGTCTTATGTTTTCGAGTGCTGCCCGGACCTCTCTTGGTCCCTCATCCATGCCTGCCGGCAGAGCCGGACGGCATTGGTCAAGGAAGCCTGAATTAAGTTTCTCCCCTTCCTTATATGCACTCTTTCGGTTGCCGGGCTTGGGGGGTTGTGTACACTCTTATCCCGGCATCCATTCTATTTTCTTCTAGTGCTGTACCTGTCCCGGCAGCCGGCCTATGAGGCCGGCAGCCGGGCAGGGGTAGTCTTCTGGTTCTTTTGCTGCCGGCTGGCATCGGTCTTGTACCTTTGCCGGCCGGCTTATGTCAGTCCTTGTCTGCCGGTCACCAAGAGTGTGGCCGGCAGCTGGGTACTACCTTGTGTAGTTGCTGGCCGGCAATCATTGCCGGCCAACACTGGCTGTTGCTGGCCGACGGCTGCTGCCGCCGGCACAGGCATTTGAACCAGAGGGCTGCCGCCCTATAGCTGTTAAGTAGTATACTTTAAAGCTAATTGTGGTGTGTGCCGGCCGGCAAAGGCAGGCCGGCACACATCCTCCTATACTGTACTAGTATTCTTCTGTATAGCATATACAGTAAGAAGAAAACTATAGTAAAAGTTTAGGTACAGCACTGTATCTTCTAACACTATTGTGTTTTCTTACACAGCCCTTTGCTGTTGCCCTCAGACAGGAAGCAGAGTTCTTCCCCGTCTATTATCCAGGATTTTTAAAATCATTGCCTAGGTGTGAGCTCCACCTGTTTCCTCTGGAAACCTTGCATTGGTTACTCTAGTAGAGATAAACCATTTTTGATTTTATTATCCGGAAGGCTGCAACAATGGGTTGTGAGGGAAACACAAGTGTGTGTCTGTCATTTATGAATTGTTATGCTATACTATGCATATCCAGTGATACATAGTTCACTTGATACTCATGGAAATTTCTTCTCTTTACAGGAGGTCCCTCCGAAGTGCGGAAATGTTTTCTGCAATGTCCGCAGCAAGAACCTCTGCGGACATGAGTGTTGTAGGAGACACGCAGCATGCGCTGTCTCCAAGGATGATCTCCAGTATTGGGACCCTCAGGTATGTACTGTATGCACTAACCTGATTACTGAGGCTTTTGATTCCCCTAGAACGGCGGAATCAAGGGATATAGCTAGGAAAAGCTTCGTACTTGGGTAAGGGGCTTCAAGAAGAACACCTCTGGCCCTTATCTTCCAAGTGAGAAGATGAGGGCGTATCTTTTTCCCCAGGCATCAGCTGAGGCAGTGATTCCCCAGCCTCAAGAGGAGATCCTTCAAGATCAAGTCCAGGTGGACGAGGAAGTCGCAGATGCGATGCAAGACATCCAGTTGTGTGACAGGATGTCTGACCTGGACGATCGTTTGGAAGAAGACCTCCTGGCAGAAGGTCAGGATCAAGTTCAAACCCCGGATGTCGCAGAGGATGAGGTCGACGAGGTGTCGGCTACTCCGGTTCAGATGCCGGAGCCTATCCCCTCAACATCGGCTGGCCTCCCAGTAGAACTGGGACAGGCCCTCTCTTCGATTGTTGGAATGATCCAACAAATGCAGAAGGAGAATCAGGAGAAGGCGGCTGCAATGGAACTGCGTATGCAGTCCCTGGCAGAATCACATGGGCCCCGGAAAAGGCTCAATGTGAAAGACCTTCCCATATGCTCAGATGCTAACCCATGGAGGTATGCTGAGCACATGCCGATGACGACTGGAAAGATCGTCATTTCGGATAAGCTGGGTTCAGTTCCCCTAGAGGAGGTAGAATTCTGGCCCAGCAAGGCATCATATCCGGACTGCTATGTCCGGCTGAGAAAAGAACCAGCTTCAAGGGAGGAGACAGAGCCGAAGGAGGTCATTGTTATGGACCACGCTAAGGCTCAAGCCCTACTCTCATCCTCGATGAAAGAGAGGGGCTTCTCGAATTCGAAGGTAGCTGCATTGAGCAAGAAGCTCCCTTCGTTTGTGTCCTCTCCTGATAGAGCCTTCCCCTTTTTACAGAAAGGGTTTGCGGCTGTCCTAAAGGCAGTCGAGGCCGGCAAGCCTTGCCCCTCCCTGGAGGAGTGTAAACCCTTGTCGCTGGCTCTACCTATGGACCACAAAGACTGGAAGGATGTCCATCTAACATTCTCAGTGGGAAAGTTGGAGGCTGATATTGCCGGACGGCAATTCGGCGAGGACCTCCCCAAGCTGTCCGAATCTCTTTTACGAAGAGAGTTCGAGACAAAAGAAAGACTGGCTGCCTCAATGTCTCATCAGACTACTCTCGAGACGATGGCAAGTGACCCCAAGGTCCATGAAATGTTCATGGTAGTGGCTAAGTCTCACTTAGCCACAGTGACGAAGGACCTTTATAACTTCGTCAAGGCAAGGAGAGCTTGCAGGGAGTTCGTGTTCACCGGGGCTTCGGTGAGACACGAGCCAAGGAAGTTAATCTCCTCCAACATTTGGGGAAAAGACCTTTTCCCTACCGATGTGGTCAAAGAGGTTGTTGATAAGGCCGCCGTGGAGAATAGAAATCTTCTCCAGAAGTGGGGCCTGGCTATCAAAAGAAAATCTTCCCCGGATGAGGGTCCTCAACCAAAGAGGAAGAATATGAAGACTAGGCTACCATCTCGGCCAGCCAAGCCTTATAGACAGCAACAGCAACTGCAATGGCCTTTGCCTCCAGTGCCCCAGATGGTGGCACAAACCCCGACTGCCTTTCAGTGGGTACCCCAGGCGGTGCCAGGTCAGTCAACCACATTCGCCCCAACGTTCGAAGGACAGTCTTCTTCCTTTCGTGCAAAACCTAGAGGAGCAGCCAGAGGCTTGTCTAGGCGCCCCTCAAGGGGAAGGGGATTCAGAGGTGGTCGTGGTCAAGGAGGCAAGACCTCAGGACGGCAGTCCAAGTGTAATGATACCGGTAGGAGGGAGACTGATGAAATTTTGGGATCGCTGGACCTTCGATCCCTGGGCCCAAAGCCTACTCAAGAATGGACTGGGTTGGAGCTGGTACAGCACTCCACCCCCATGCCTTCGGTTTTTCCAACACTCCACCCCCATTTTGGAGGAGTACGTTCAAGAACTGTTGGAGAAAAATGTGATCCGAAAGGTGAAGTCCATCAAATTCCAAGGGAGGCTGTTTTGTGTTCCCAAGAAAGACTCGGAAAAGCTCAGAGTCATTCTGGACTTGTCACCACTCAACAAGTTCATAGTGAATTGCAAATTCAAGATGCTAACACTGCAACACATAAGGACCTTACTGCCCAAGAGGGCATACTCAGTCTCTATAGACTTGTCAGACGCCTATTGGCACATTCCAATCAGCCGTCGACTCTCCCCCTACCTAGGGTTCAGGCTACAACGAAAACTGTACGCCTTCAGAGCCATGCCATTCGGGCTAAACATAGCCCCAAGGATTTTCACGAAGCTTGCGAGCGCAGCTCTCAAACAATTACGCCTAAAGGGAATTCAGGTAGTAGCCTACCTGGACGACTGGCTGGTGTGGGCAGCATCCGAGACCGAATGCTTGCAAGCTTCCAGTCAGGTGATCCAGTTCCTAGAGTACCTAGGCTTCAAGATCAACAAGAAAAAGTCTCGACTTTCTCCATCCCAAAAGTTCCAGTGGCTGGGAATCCACTGGGACCTTTTGTCACACAGTTTCTCCATCCCAATGAAGAAAAGGAAGGAGATAGCGGGCTCTGTCAAGAGACTTCTAGATTCCGAAAGGATATCAAGACGCGAACAGGAGAGGGTACTAGGCTCTCTCCAGTTTGCTTCAGTGACAGACCCAGTGCTAAGAGCACAGCTAAAGGATGCAACCGGAGTTTGGAGAAGGTATGCATCAAACGCGCGAAGAGACCTGAGAAGACCAGTGCCGCCTCGGCTACGTACTCTTCTCAGACCTTGGTCCCAAGCCAGACATCTAAAGAAGTCTGTTCTTCTTCAGCCACCTCCCCCGTCGTTGACGATTCACTCAGACGCCTCAAAGGAGGGATGGGGAGGTCACTCTCATCGGAAAAAAGTCCAGGGGACTTGGTCCAAGCTATTCAGGACCTTTCATATAAACTTTCTAGAAGCTATGGCAGTGCTCCTTACCTTAAAGAAAGTCTCCCCGCGTCACTCGATCCACATAAGATTGGTGACAGACAGCGAGGTGGTTGTGAGATGCTTGAATCGACAAGGGTCGAGGTCACCACCTCTCAACCAAGTGATGTTAGCCATTTTCCGATTGGCGGAAAAGAAGAAGTGGTACCTGTCGGCAGTTCACCTTCAAGGAGTCCGCAATGTGACAGCGGACGCTCTATCCAGGTTCACACCGATAGAGTCGGAATGGTCCTTAGACGCAGGATCATTTTCCTTCATTCTGAATCAAGTCCCAGAACTGCAAATAGACCTCTTTGCGACGAAAGACAACAAGAAGTTGCCCTGTACGTGTCCCCGTACGAGGACCCCTTAGCGGAAGCAGTGGACGCAATGTCCCTCGACTGGAACAGATGGTCCAGGATTTATCTGTTCCCTCCTCACAACCTTCTGTTGAGGGTCCTCAACAAACTGAGATCCTTCAAGGGGGTAGCGGCAATAGTGGCCCACAAGTGGGCGAACAGCATGTGGTTCCCCTTGGCGTTGGAACTACAGATGAAGTTCGTGCCGCTACCACATCCAGTTCTGACCCAGCGAGTCCAGAAGTCGACTGTCTGCGCTTCATTACAGAAAACCCAGACCCTGCAGCTCATGATTTTCTCGCCCTAGCGGTGAGAAAGCGCTTCGGGATTTCGAAAGCCAGCATAGACTTCCTAGAGGAATACAAGTGCAAATCGACTAGAAGGCAATATGAGTCATCTTGGAGAAAATGGGTGGCCTTTGTAAAGGCAAAGAATCCGCAGGAGATCTCAACAGATTTCTGCTTATCTTTCTTCATCCATCTCCATGGCCAAGGATTGGCAGCTAACACGATTTCAGTGTGTAAATCGGCTTTGATGAGACCCATTTTATTTGCCTTCCAGATCGACCTAGGTAACGAGATCTTTAATAAAGTTCCGAAAGCCTGCGCTAGGCTCAGACCTTCAGCACCTCCAAAGCCCATCTCATGGTCTTTAGACAAAGTTCTTCATTTCGCCTCCTTGTTGAGCAATGAAGAATGTGCGTTAAAGGATTTGACGCAAAAAGTTATTTTCCTATTTGCACTCGCGTCCGGGGCCAGGGTTAGTGAGATCGTAGCCCTCTCGAGAGAGGCAGGTCGTGTTCAGTTCCTGGATGGGGGGGAGCTGAACCTGTTTCCGGATCCTACGTTTCTCGCCAAGAATGAGTTACCCACCAACAGGTGGGGTCCCTGGAGAATCTGTCCTCTGAAAGAAGATGCATCTCTATGTCCAGTAGAATGCCTAAAGGTCTATCTTCGTAGAACTTCAGACTTCAAGGGTAGTCAACTATTCAGGGGAGAAACATCAGGCTCAAATTTATCTCTGAATCAACTCAGAGCGAAAATGACATATTTTATTCGCAGAGCGGATCCTGACAGTACACCCGCAGGTCACGATCCGAGGAAAGTTGCCTCATCCCTAAATTTCTTTATTGTATGGATTTTGAACATCTCCGTTCATACACGGGCTGGAAGTCTTCCAGGGTGTTCTTTCGCCACTATGCGAAGCAAGTAGAGGAACTTAAGAGATCTGTGGTAGCAGTGGGTCGTGTAGTTAACCCTACTGTTTAACTCTGCGAGGAACAGTGGTCTTAATTGGGACGATTAAGTCCAGGGTGAGTGTGTAGGTACATACTGTACTACAAACTAAATGAGGGCACCAAGTGCCTATATAGACTGTTCCTTCCTTCAAAGGTGAACCTTGCATAAGTTCAGACATGTGTGCCAAGCGTTTCTAACGCTAATGTGATTGATTTGTAATACAGATTTTTTATGACTTGATACCTTGGTATCTCATTAAAGTGGTGTTTAATGGTTTTTCTTTCAGATAAACAAGTTCTGTTTACTATCATACTTATGCTTAAAGTTTTGGGTTACCCTCTTTTATATAAATATATATATTTGTTGTTAACCTGTCTGTTTATTATCTGTCAATAAACTTGTTCTTGAGAACCTTGCGTCTCTTTCACCTGTGTCAATTTATTGGTATAATTGAGCATTTTAATTCTATGTATCTTATCTGGGATAATTCTGATAGAATTGTTCTGTTTTGCAAGCTATGTTGCATTGGTTTATGTAAGTCCCCTAATGGGAGGACTCCGTCCCATAAAGGGACGAGGGCGGTTTTATTAGTTTCTCCTATGCGGATATAAACCTTTGTCCAATACAAGTATTGTGCGGATGACTGGTCAATATATTGACGCAGTGGTTCTATACAAACTATGCTTTACTTAATATAGGGCGAGACCACTATATTAGCTTGCCTGGCATTCATACATAGATATATGTACTCTTCGAGACTTTCCAGAGTCTAGTAGGACTCTTCCCTGTAGGGGGCAGGAAGCTCTAACATAGTTTATAGTTAGTTGAAAAGATGTATAACGGTAACATCTTAGGTCTCTAGGTCTAGTCGACCGGGAATAAATATCTCCGGGGAGTACGGCACGTTCTGAGAATCCACAGATACAGTAATGCTCTGGTACACTTCCATCAGGACGACATGGCTTGAGCCCAAAAAACGGATTTTGAGCGAAGCGAAAAATCTATTTTTGGGTGAGATAGCCATGTCGTCCTGATGGACCCGCCCTTGCCTTTCTAAGAAAGGGCTGTAGGACCCCTCCCTACATACAGTATCTGTAGCACCTCGTGTACGCTACAAGGAATACAGATGGCGCCAGGATTGGCGCCAGGCACGCATACGAATCGGGGGATAGGGAAGCCTTGGGAGCGGCTCCCCTTTTTCTTTCCCGAATTCGTATCTCGTCAATCTCCCTCCTACGAGACGAATCTCTGTTCAGGTAGTAGATTGCCATGTGACGTGTCTAGAATACGTCCTCTGATATGTCGCGATATCCCTTTCACGAGGGATACTCGCTCCAGGAGTTAGAATTCTGGTACCTTAAGGTAAATTCTCTGGGAATATCGCCGTAGTTGTAATATACCCTAGGAAGCTACCCTATAGGAACTTCCATCAGGACGACATGGCTATCTCACCCAAAAATAGATTTTTCGCTTCGCTCAAAATCCGTTATATATATATATATATATATATATATATATATATATATATATACTGTATATATATATATATATATATATATACTGTATATATATATATATATATATATATATATATATATATATACTGTATATATATATATATATATATATATATATATACTGTATATATATATATATATATATATATATATATACTGTATATATATATATATATACTGTATATATATATATATATATATATATATATATATATATATACTGTATATATATATATATATATATATATATATATATATACATATACAGTATATATATACTGTATATATATATATATATACTGTATATATATATATATATATATATATATATATATATATATATATATATATATATACATATACAGTATATATATACTGT
>NW_027170357.1:2500-5000 GCF_036898095.1 Palaemon carinicauda
GATCAGCTCACATGCCCCCTCTCCACCCAAGCTAGGACCAAGGAGGGCCAGGCAATGACTGCTGATGCCTTAGCAGGGAGATCTATAGGCTCCCCCAAAGCCCCCATCTTTAGCTCACAAGGTTGGTGAGGTTGGAGCGATCAAAGGAACTAACGAGTCTTAGCGGGATTCTAACCCCAGGCAAGGATGCTACCACCAAGCCACCGCAACTTTAGATTTATTTGTTTATATATAAATATATATATATATATATATATATATATATATATATTATTACAGTGATAAATACTATTCATGAATTTATTATATTCAGTTTTTTGTTTCACTTACCTGCCCTTAATTTTTTATCATACTTTTTAATATTTTACCTTTGAATGAATTTTCAATACCTGGGTTTTTACGTTTCATTTTATATATGTGGAAATATATATTTTCATTCTAAATCCGAAGTTATATATTTTTATTTCGGGTTTTTCTTTCTCTTAATTTTATCCCATGAAAACGATTTCATTTTTTTCTCAATTATATTTATTTATATATTCTTTTCATGCCAAATCTTTTTTCATGAAATTTTTTGCCTTTTTATTTCTGGCCAACGTAATTTTTCTTCCCATTGAACCAACCACTTGTCCCCCTCATATTTCATAGTTTTATTTTATATATATATATATATATATATATATATCTATATATATATATATATATATATATATATATATATATATATATATATATTCTTTTCATACCAAATCCTTTTTCATGAAATTCTTTGCCTTTTTCTTTTTGGCCAACATTATTTTTTTCCCTATTGAACCTACCACTTGTCCCCTTCATATTTCATAGTTTTATTATATATATGTATATATATATATATATATATATATATATATATATATATATAGATAGATAGATAGATACATTATTATTATTATTATTATTATTATTATTATTATTATTATTATCCAAGCTACAACCCTAGTTGGAAAAGCAAGATGCTATAAGCCCAGGGGCTCCAACAGGGAAAAAAAGCCCAGTGAGGAAAGGAAATAAGGAAATGAATAAATGAAGAGAACAAATTAACAATATATCATTCTAAAAACAGTAACAACGTCAAAACAGACATGTCATATATAAACTATTAACAGCATCAAAAACAAATATGTCATAAATAAACTATAAAAGACTCATGTCCACCTGGTCAACAAAAAAGCATTTGCTCCAACTTTGAACTTTTGAAGTTCTACTGATTTAACCACCCGATTAGGAAGATCATTCCACAACTTGGTAACAGCTGGAATAAAACTTCTAGAGTACTGCGTAGTATTGAGCCTCGTGGTGGAGAAGGCCTGGCTATTAGAATTAACTGCCTTCCTAGTATTACGAACAGGATAGAATTGTCCAGGGAGATCTGAATGTAAAGGATGGTCAGAGTTATGAAAAATCTTATGCAACATGCATAATGAACTAATTGAACGACGGTGCCAGAGATTAATATCTAGATCAGTAATAAGAAATTTAATAGACCGTAAGTTTCTGTCCAACAAATTAAGATGAGAATCAGCAGCTGAAGACCAAACAGGAGAACAATACTCAAAACAAGGTAGAATGAAAGAATTAAAACACCTCTTCAGAATAGATTGGTCACCGAAAATCTTGAAAGACTTTCTCAATAAGCCTATTTTTTGTGCAATTGAAGAAGACAGAGACATTATGTGTTTCTCAAAAGTAAATTTACTGTCGAGAATCACACCTAAAATTTTGAAAGAGTCATACATAAATATATATATATATATATATATATATATATGTATATATATATACATATACATATACACACAAACACATTCACACATTTCAAACTAGTACATCATATTCTGACAATATTTTAGTAAAAGAAATGAACATAGGCAGAAATTACTCTACGATTAAAATTGGAGCCAGGAAGCTGTTCACAAAACAAACAAACACACAAACAGGGGTGTAAAGCATAACATCCTTCAAACTTCGTTCTCTTTGGTAATAATACTTTTGAACTATGCGAAACGAGGCCTATGGTATGGTGAACAAAATGTACAGAGAGAGAGAGAGAGAGAGAGAGAGAGAGAGAGAGAGAGAGATACATATTTCATACGCGTAGTAGGATTATTTTGTAGCCATGTGGTTAGAAGACACACCATATGGTACAAAGAAAAGAAGTTTCTCCGTAGGTTCCTCCGCCTCTTATGAACAAAATTGGGTTGTCTTGGGTTTTATTTTTTTTTCTTAAGTGTTTTTTTTTTAGTTGTGGCGAAAAAAGGCATTTTTTTCCTCAAGTTCTCCTGGAATCTCTCTCTCTCTCTCTCTCTCTCTCTGTTGTTCGGTGCTACGATATGTTTTTTAAACGTTTATATTGCATTGATTGCTTCGTGCAAGCCTAATTATATACATACTGTATGTATACAGTATTTATATATTATATATATATATATATATATATATGTATATTGAATATATATGTGTG
>NW_027170357.1:10000-20000 GCF_036898095.1 Palaemon carinicauda
TTACAAATATAAATTATACAGTACTTGTACGTAGCAAAGCAGGAAAACAATTTGAGAGAGAGAGAGAGAGAGAGAGAGAGAGAGAGAGAGAGAGAGAGATTGTTTTACGTACGTAAATGTAAATTTTAAACAAAAAAAATATGATAGGTTACAACATGTAGACTTTTAAAACCTTCCCTTTAACTTAATGCATACAGTACGTACATTACTAAACTATAAAACAGGTTAAAGTAAAAAATAAAGATTGTTACTGTACTCACCACGAAAGAAGTTCAAGAAAAACTTGAATGACGATGGCGATGAATTTGCTGCACAGTAGAAATGATGATGATGAAGCTGATGATGTGTTCTACTGTGCAGTCAATGATAGTATTTTACGTCTCTTCAGACGGAGGTGTCTTTTCCTGGGACACCTCTTCAACTTCTTCAATTTCTTCCGAAGGCGTACTAGCAGGAGGAACTGGCTCTTTTTTGCGAGGCTGAAAAAACATTGTGATCGGAAGTTGTTGCCGCTGCTTCTTTTTTCGATCCAAGAGCATCCTGTAGGGAGTCGTGATGTCATCGACCTTGTTGCAGAATTGCATCGAGCGAACCATATCCTCGTCCCACTCTTGCAACATTTCTTTCGCCTCCTTCATATGGTTGCAGAACTTGGCGAGCCGTTCTAATGTTAAGCCCGTTTCTTCTACATTTTCTTGGGTCTCTTCCTGGGTACCCTCACTCTCTTCCTCACTTGCCGATTTCGTCAGGTCTTCGAGGTCTGCGTCAGTTAGGGGCTGGGAATGGCAGTCCAACAACTCGTCGACGTCTTCAGTCGTCATGTCGCCAAACCCGTCACCCCCAATTATGGCAGCCAACTGCACAGATTTCCGTATTGCAGAGTGTTGGATTTCCGACGGAGTAAATCCCTCGTCGTCGTAAACAATATCGGGCCACAGCTTCTTCCAGCTCGCATTTACGGTTGCAGGTTTCATCTCTTGAAGTGCCTTTTGAATATTCTGCAGGCACGTGGCTATGGTGTACTGCCGCCAGTACGCCTTCAAGTTGAAGTCTTCATCCTCGTCATCTTGGGCAGCATCCACACACGCAACGAGGTCCGCCAAGGTATTCTTCGTGTAGAGGGCCTTGAACGCCCTGATAACCCCCTGGTCCATTGGTTGAATTAATGACGTGGTGTTGGGTGGCAGGAACTCAACCTGAACGCCCTCACGCGACAGGTCAGTTGCGTGTCCACCAGCGTTATCCATAAGGAGAAGGATCTTGAATGGCAAGCCCTTCTCTAAGAGATATTCATGGACTTGCGGGATGAAACACTGGTGGAACCAGTTGGAGGTCAGCATCTTCGTAATCCATGCTTTTTGATTATGCATCCAGTACACGGGAAGGAGATTCTTATTTTTGTTTTTCAAAGCGCGAGGATTTTTCGACTTATAAATAAGCCCCGGCTTTAACAAAAATCCAGCAGCATTGCCACACATCACGAGGGTAACGCGATCCTTGAATGCCTTAAAGCCAGAGGCTTTGGCTTCCTCTTTGAACAGGAAAGTTCGCGACGGCATTCTCTTCCAAAACAAGCCGGTTTCATCCATATTAAACACTTGTTCCGGCTTGTATCCACCTTCAGCGATAATGTTCTTGAAAGTCTGGTTCACGTAAGTTTCAGCAGCGGCAGTGTCAGCGGAAGCAGACTCCCCATGCAGGGAAACGCTTTTCAGGGCGAAGCGTTTCTGAAACTTCGCGAACCATCCTTTGCTGGCGGAAAAACGTTGTTTCTGACGCTGGGAATCAGTGGAGGTCCCTGGTTGAGGATCATCTACATCATCATCTTCTTCAGCATGGTCGCCATCGTCGTCATGAGGTTCCTTTGCCGCAAAATTCTCATACAAGCTCAAAGCCTTTGTTCGGATGGTGTTCGTATCCAACGCTATGTTCTTCTTCCGACAGTCGGCAATCCACACAGCTAAAGCACCTTCCATGCGTACGATCGTTTTATTACGCGTTGTAACGACTCGCTTCGCTGATCTGCTAAAGGTGATTGCAGCAGTCTTTCTAATGTTCGCCTCGTCCTTCCTGATGTAGCGAACGGTGGATTCGTTGATGCCAAAATGGCGGCCGGCGGCCGCGTAACTTCTACCATCTTTTAGCATGTCGAGAAGCGTAACCTTCTCAGCTATCGTCATCATTCTTCGGTGGCGTTTAGGCTCACTACCAGCCTTACTAGAAGCAGAACGCTTGGGAGCCATTGTAACAGAAAGTTCAACAAAAAGTTCAACTTAAAACAGTCGCACACAGCACAGATTAAACTTCACAAAGTTAAGAACGTCTACTCAGCAATACGCGGAAAGAGAAAGTGAACGATGCAGCCCCGCGAGAACTTTGATGCTGCGGGTAGAAGATGCAGGCAAAACACCAATCACAGGCTAGATAACAAAACTTGAGTTTTGATTCGTCATCTATCAGCGCTTGAACCAATCACAACCCGTCTTACAGTACTATGGCGCGTTGGTTACTCATAGAAGATGCCCCCGCGCATACTGAACGTACGTAGATTAAGTACAATACCGTAATAATAATAAATAATGATAATAATACTGTACAGTAATAATAATAATAATAATGATTAATAATAATAACAATAATAATTTTATTAACAACAACAACAATAATAATAATAATAACAGTAATAATAAAAATTTACGTACGTACGCTATTTTACGCCTCTCTCTCTCTCTCTCTCTCTCTCTCTCTCTCTTCTCTCTCTCTCTCTCGTACGCTTACAGTACTTACAGTATTCGAAATGTGATTTTTGCAACAAAGAATATTATTGGATGCAGTACTGTACTACGTACGTATACATACAAAAGATTCATGGAAAAGAAGCACATCCATTACAGTACACACCATTCTAATATGGTATGACTGCATCTGATTTGCGTTTCATGTTCGATTTAATTTTACTACGTACTGAATTATCGTATGATCACATTCTCTTTTCGTGTTTTATTTCTTTCTGTGCTGAATTATATATCATATGTAATGCAATGAACAATCAGTAAGAGCAGATATTACTAATTACAGTATTAATGGAATTACAGGTAACAAAATATCGTATTTGGTTATCTTCAGATTTCGCGGTATTTTCGAATTTTCCGGAAAATCCGCAATATGTATATATATATGGGTTATGGGAAAACCCCGCGAAGTGGTGAATCCGCGATTGTCGAACCGCGAAGTAGCGAGGGTTCACTGTATATATGTATATATATATATATATATATATGTATGTGTGTGTGTGTGTGTGTGTGTGTAGCATGCACTATGTACCAGCAATCTATATCCTTAAAAAAAATGAAAATTCCGCCTTTAGTATATTTTTCTACTGCACAACAGGTTCTAGTTTCTCCTTGCGGGCTTGTCGAAAACTGGAATTAACAGTCCGTAGAATTTTCCACTTTCTGCCAGGCGTGAAGGTAACCATTGGAGTGCACCAAGAGATTTCTCTTCAATTGGAAAAAAGAGGAGGGAGAAGACAAAATTCTCTCTCTCTCTCTCTCTCTCTCTCTCTCCTCTCTCTCTCTCTCTGTTTTGTATATAGCTGTTTCTGTCTATGTATTTACATTTATTTTTGCCTATTTTTCTCAACCAGACATAGTGTAAACGCATATGTAACATATTTACATTGTATGTATGTATATATATATATATATATATATTATATATATACATTTTATATATATATAAGTAAATTATATATTTATATACATTATATACATATATAGGTATATTATATATATACATTATATATATATATATAGATATATATATATATATATATATATTTGTCTGTGTCTGTGTAGGAATCTACTGTACTTGCACATACATATTTATACACACGCACACACTCATTATATATATATATATATATATATAGAATATATATATATATATATATATATAGAGAGAGAGAGAGAGAGAGAGAGAGAGAGAGAGATTTGAGTGTGTATATAAATAGATAGACGGATTGATAGAATCTGATCCACTATCAGGTATACATGTGGCTATAACATCCACAATGAACTCTTAACTTCTTGACTGCAAAACAGTTTTTAGACACCTGTCAAAGGTTAATAGTGGCATATCCGGAAAGTGTAAGGAAATCGAAAATTTGAGGTTATTGTGATCTTTAAAATATATGTAATCTGTTATGAGCAAGTTAATCCCCATCTTTTTGAAGAAGTTGGGGGTTTTGTTATACACATTTCAACTGGAGATATTAGAGAAGGAAACTAGAGGGGCAATCAGTAGTGCGCAGACCTCCGTCGCGGCAGCTTATGTCGAGACCCTATTGCTCGACATTGAGCTTTGAATTTGACATGTATTAATTGGCGTGGATTTGAATTCTGGCCAGGAAGCTGTTCACAAACAAACACACACACAAACAGTGTGTAAAACATAACCTCCTTCTCACTCAGTAGAGCGCAGACCTCCTCCGCGGTAGCATATTTCTCGACCTTGATCATGACCTTTGACCTTATGTATTAAGTGTCGTGGATTTTCATACACTCAGATATGAACCAAGTTTGAAGTCTCTGTGACAACGATGTCCAAACCTATGGCTGATTACGTGTATTGGATATTTTTTCTTGGCCGTGACCTTAACCTTTGACCTTGACCTTCTAAAATTTAACCCTTCCCAGCTTTTTACATAACAGTTAATCCGTGCAAGTTTCATTACTCTACGATTTGAATTGTGGCCAGGAAGCTGTTCACAAACAAACACACACACACACACACAAACAGGGTGTAAAACATAACCTCCTTCCAACTTCATTGGCGGAGGTAATGATTACAGTTGATGGTGGGTACATGAAAGATCATTTCGTGGATGATTTTATATATTTCTGTAGATATTTTCTGAGAATTAACAAGTGTTATTTAGTAGTTGTGGATGATGTAATATTGCTCTGGAGAAATCTAATGAGTTACAAGTGTTATTTAGTAGTCTGGATGAAAGTGAAAATATTGCAGCTCTAGATTCTGTGTTGCGTGCTGGAATAGAAACAAGCTATTATTACGCCAACGAGCTAAAATTAGTACTTGGTGCAAATCATAGGGAGTGAAATTGATCCATAAGAACACTTAAAGTATGATTGTATATAGGTCGAGGACAGTAGCTCCTCAACATCGAGATCATTGCTTTGGTAATGATTCTGTAAATATAGACAACTCCTTCAAGATTTTAGGTGTGATTCTTGTTTGCAAATTTATGTTGTGAAACATATTCAGTCAGTTTCTTCTCTTGGATTGTATATATAAGGGCTTATTTACCTTGTGTCGAGTATTTTTCTCCTGTCTGGTCCTCAGCTGCTGACTCGCACCATATTCCTTATCTCTTAATCTCAACTTATGAACTCAAATTGCATTCCTAGATATTCCTAAATCTCCCTATATATATATATATATATATATATATCATCATCATCATCATCATCATCATCATCATCATCATCAAACCATGACTTATGTTCTTATAGTAACACTGATCTCACTAAACTGATATATAGCCTGATTTTTATATGTAATTTCAAGTGATTTTATTTCCAAATGTTTCTTAACCTAGGCATTGTCTGATTTGCTTTTTTTTCAATCTTTCATTAAACTCTAATTCAAAAGACGCTGTATTGGGTGTCTGTAGGAACATAGAGAGTAGAGGTCCCCTTTTTTGTTTTGTGTCATTTGTTGATGTCGGCTACCCCCCAAAATTG
Source organism: Palaemon carinicauda (assembly GCF_036898095.1). NCBI lineage: Eukaryota > Metazoa > Arthropoda > Malacostraca > Decapoda > Palaemonidae > Palaemon > Palaemon carinicauda. The sequence goes on from NW_027170357.1 coordinate 15,766, forward strand.
GGGGAAGTGCCTTTGGTATATATATATATATATATATATCACTCATACTTTATGTAAGCACATACACTCACGTACCTGAATTCAGGTGACCTTCATCACCTGCTTCTCGTGTTATATGAATTGTTAAATTACCCAAGTCTCTGTGTCCAGTGTTGAATTATTCCCTTTGTAAATTAAAGAAACTGTGTCCCTGTGTCTTAATACATCTTACGTACGCATACTGCTTCAGTGCCTTGAGTTAATTATGAATAAGAATTCATATTCATATTTTATTGGTGTTTAGTTACACTTATGTAAATTGCTTAAACTACATTGTAATAACTTGGTTTATTGCGTAGATGGTGATTATTAAATTTTAATTGATGATATATGCCCTAAGTATATATATATATATATATATATGAGAGAGAGAGAGAGAGAGAGAAAGAGAGAGAGAGAGAGAGAGAGAGAGAGAGAGAGAGAGATCGTGTGTGGGGAGGCCATTTCTGTAGTTGGGCACCACACTTAATTTTATGATATATGACCTAAGTATATATATATATATATATATATGAGAGAGAGAGAGAGAGAGAGAGAGAGAGAGAGAGAGCGTGTGTGGGGAGGCCATTGCTGTAGTTGGGCACCACACTGGTGGGTTGGGCACCACAGTGATGGGTTGTGCTTGCCTGGCTGACGTTCTGGTGAGCATCTATACTGATGAAGCTGGAAGTGAAACCAGTCACCTTTAACTTGTAATGCAATGTATAGGTTGGTTTCTCTGTGTGTACGTGCGTATGTGTACATATATGTATGTGAAGGGGATATGCTATAAAGGTGCAACCTACTTATTTATAGAACATTTCAAAGAGTTTTGTAGCTAAGCCACACAGCCATTGTCTTGACCCCTTTAGACGTTGACCGGTTGGGCAGTTAGCTTGGAGCGATCCATGGACCTTGCAAACACTTTTTCTACTGTATCAACTCATAAATGGAGTACACTTTGCCATTTACATTTATTAGAAGTGTATGGGTATGGATTTATATTGTGTAAATCCGCAATGAAAACGTCATATACATACATCCATACTTATATCATTAGTCGAATGCTAAGTCACAAACCTACCAATTAGTTACGATGGTGAAGATGGTTTTATTTCAATTCTAAGTACAAAAAAAACCTGAATTCAACAGGTATATGTATAGAAGAATTGTCTTTGACTTTTTATCTTTCTTCGTGGCTGCATGGTATGGTCAATGTCATACAGGTATCCTGGACCAGGGTTCGAAATCCGGCCGGTCAGATACGATAGTCTTTGAGTGATTTCGCCTGGGGCTCTGATCCCGAGGTCGTTAAGAGAATCCAGACTTGAATGTATTAATATATATGACTTATTTGAAATAAGAAAAAAGTTATACACATACATATGCTCATTTTAGTAATGAATATGGTTAATTAAAGGGGACCAAATCCTCTTCTTTTCCCCCATTGAGAGTGGGCTCTGATCCCGAGGTCGTTAAGAGAATCCAGACTTGAATGTATTAATATATATGGCTTATTTGAAATAAGAAAAAAGTTATACACATACATATGCTCATTTTAGTAATGAATATGGTTAATTAAAGGGACCAAATCCTCTTCTTTTCCCCCCATTGAGAGTGGGTCCTGATACCGAGGTCGTTAAGAGAATCCAGACTTTAATGTATTAATATATAAGGCTTATTTGAAATAAGAAGAAAAGTTATACACATATGCTCATTTTAGTAATGAATATGGTTAATTAAAGGGACCGAATCCTCTTCTTTTCCCCCATTGAGAGTGGGTTCTGATACCGAGGTCGTTAAGAGAATCCAAACTTTAATGTATTAATATATATGGCTTATTTGAAATAAGAAAAAAAGTTATACACATATGCTCATTTTAGTAAAGAATATGGTTAATTAAAGGTACCGAATCCTCTTCTTTTCCCCCATTGAGAGTGGGCTTTGATACCGAGGGTCGTTAAAAGAATCCAGACTTTAATGTATTAATATATATGGCTTATTTGAAATAAGAAAGAAGTTATACACATACATATGCTCATTTTAGTAATGAATATGGTTAATTAAAGAGACCGAATCCTCTTCTTTTCCCCCATTGAGAGTGGGCTCTGATACCGAGGTCGTTAAGAGAATCCAGACTTGAATGTATTAATATATATTGCTTATTTGAAATAAGAAAAAAGTTATACACATACATATGCTCATTTTAGTAATGAATATGGTTAATTAAAGGGACCGAATCCTCTTCTTTTCCCCCATTGAGAGTGGGCTCTGATACCGAGGTCGTTAAGAGAATCCAGACTTGAATGTATTAATATATATGACTTATTTGAAATAAGAAAAAAGTTATACACATGCATATGCTCATTTTAGTAATGAATACGGTTATTTGTAAAGGAACCGAATCCCCTTCTTTTTCCCCATTGAAAGTCCATCGGTAACTTCCAAATCGATTTCGAACCCCTACTCACTCGAGAACTGTGGCGTTTTTCAAGTGGGCACTGATATAGAGATGAAAAGTTCCTCACCAAAGCGAAGTTGATGAAGTACCCTCGTGTGCATCATTCTATTGGCACTCGCCAGCCAGGAGAGGGAAGAGTGGCTGGCTCCTCTTCTTCTCTGGCTCCATAAAAGGGGAATTAAATCCGTTTTTTTCCTCCTCTTCGAACGACAGGTGTGAATGATGGTATGCGGGGTCATCGTACACCTGCGATTAATGATGCATCAGCTGGGGAAAGTCAATTTTCTTGGGAGTTTATTTTTTTTTTACAATGTGTGATTAGGTGGATACTTTAGATATTTTGTTGTTATTTGGGTTTCAGATTTATTTTTTTTTTATATTTGATATATAGTTTTTATGCTATTTTTAAATGAGCCTGGTCGTTACTTACTAATGTCCTTGTTAGATATATTGGATCGTTATAATATGTGTACATAGCATTGAATACAGCCTAGATATACCTGTTATTTTGTATATACATAATGTAACTAATGTCATTTGATGTCATTGTTAAATATATTTGATAGTAATAAGCATTATGAGTACATTACATCAAATACAACCCTATTTGTTTATTTGTAAATACATAAGTTAGCTAGAGAGGCACTCAGTAGAGTGCATACCTCTGCAGGAGCTTATTTCTCAACCTTTTGCTCTACCCTGACCTTGGCATTTGAACTTAACATGTATTAATTGGGCGTGGGTTTCCATACACTCAAATATGAACCAAGTTTGAAGTTTCGGTGAAAACGATGTCCAAACCTATGGCTGATTACGTGAATTGGAAATTTAGCTTGACCGTGACCTTGCCCTTTGACTTTGACCCTCCAAAACTTGATAATTTCCAGCTTATTACATAAGAATTAATCCCTGCAAGTTTCATTACTCTACAATTAAAATTGTGGCCAGGAAGCTGTTCACAAACAAACACAAACAGTAGCGAAAACACAACCTCCTTCCAACTTCGTTGGGGGGAGTAATTAATATTCACGTTAAATATATTTCATCTTTATAAGTGTACATATCATCGAATACAACCCTACACCTGTTAATTTCTATATACATAATTTAATTTTATATAATATTAGATGACAGAAGAGTTGGAAGTACCAGACCTACATGGCTGAGGACTATGAAGTGCGAAGTAGTAAATGATGAATGGAGAAGCATTGAATTAAAAGCTCAAGATAGAGACGACTGGCGAAATCTAACCGAGGCCCTTTGCCTCAATAGGCGTAGGAGGAGATGATGATGATAGTTATAGAAGTATATAAGGAAGTGGTTATGGGGACTGGGAGTTTGTTTACACTACCTTAACTCCTCCGCTCGGTCTCTGGGAATTGTGGGAAATTGAGAGGCGTTGGTGTTGGGGAGGGGCAGAGTGTGGTATTGTGACCCCTCTTTCTTCCTCTTTTCTTTAATTCCTTCCTTCAACTTCCCCTAAATTCCCTCTTTACCCATCCTCGAATTTCCCTCTTCTTCCCCAACAGAATTGGTACTTTTGCTTTTAATAATTCCCTTCTTCGTTTTCCCCTTAATAATTTCCTTCTTTCCCTCTTTTAATAATTCCCTCCTTTTTCCCCCAACGGAATTCCCTCTTTCTTTTTAATAATTCCCTGCTTTTCCTCTTTAAATAACTTCCTCCTTCTTCCCCTCTTTTAATAATTCTCTTCTTTCCCAACAGAATTCCCTCTCTTCCTTTTAATAATTCCCTTCT
>NW_027170357.1:22500-27909 GCF_036898095.1 Palaemon carinicauda
ATTATTATTATTATTATTATTATTTATTATTATTATTATTATTATTATTATTATTATTGTTACTATCATTATTATTATTATTATTATTGTTTTTATTATTATTGTTATTGTTTTTATTATTATTGTTATTATTATTATTATTATTATTGTTATAATTATTATTGCTATTATTATTATTATTATTATTTATTATTATTATTATTATTATTATTATTATTATTATTATTATTAAGCTAAAACCCTAGTTGGAAAAGCAAGATGCTATAACCCCAAGGGCTCCAACAGGGAAAATAGCCCAGTGAGGAAAGGAAACAAGGAAAAATAAAGTATTTCAATATTATTATTATTATTATTACTTGCTAAGCTAAACCCCTAGTTGGAAAAGCAGGATGCTATAAGCCCAGGGGCTCCAACAGGGAAAATAGCCCAGTGAGGAAAGGAAACAAGGAAAAATAAAGTATTTCAAGAACAGTAACATCAAAATGAATATTTCCTAAATAAACTATAAAAACTTTAACAAAACAAGATGAAGAGAAATTAGATAGAATAGTGTACCCAAGTGTTTATTTATATGATTGCTTATCATCATATCTACTTATTTGATTTTTGTATATTGGGTTAATACATTATATTCTGTATATTATTTTTTTCTTTGCCGGGTTACTTGAATATTTTTAATCGTGTTTTTTATTTTCATTTATACATGAAATAATTATATTTATTGTTGATGTCATATTCTAACATATGCATTTTTATTTTAGGATTTTTTTAAATAAAAATTTTACATATTTTGATGTTTTATCTTTTCTAAAAATTGTTAATATTTATTTTATTATTTTTTACATTTACGAAATAAATCTATATGTTGTTTTTTTAATAGTGTCTAATGAGAATAAGAATAATATTCATATTAAAGAGGATACTAAATCCTGGATTTCATCACCCAGTAGATCTAATATTCTTTCTGGCCTCTCTGAATTTAATATAATTTTCAAAACCTATTTTCAAAATTGTCAAAGATAAAGAAGATGAAATATATACCAACAAATTAAATGAGATAACAACACTGAATGTGAAGTCATAGTAAGAATATGACCAATACATTTCAACCGCAATGAATGTGGCACTGTAGATTTAATATTCGTTCTGGCCTTTCTTATTACCTCTTCGCCGCTTGCACCAGACTGCAGAGGTTTGTAGCAATTTGTGATAACATTTGATTTTTACGTGGCAATATAACTCTGGATTTCTATTCAGTTGGTGCCGTATCATAGAGAGGAAAACGTGATGACCAAAGTGGTTGGAACGCCATTTTTCTGAAATGTGTCATTAAATCCATCTTGCGAAATGATTTCTAAAGGTTAAAGGTGTCTGGTTTCATTTCCAGTTTAATCAGAATAGATGCTCACTAGTATGTCAGCCCAACCACAGCAGTGTCCTCCCAAGTAAACCGGTTCAACTCACGGTCCCGGGCTGGGATCAATCTGCTGCCATGCGAATGCAAGGCGAACACGTTACCATTGTACTATCCAAGAGGCTAGTACAGTAGCATTATTACTTAAGCCTCAGTGAATGGAAAATAATAATAAGGAATCCTCGTCTACGCGAAGAATTATATGCCTTAACTAGAGGGGCACTCAGTAGAGCGCAGATCTCCGTCATAGCAGCTTCTTTCTCGACCTTTTGTTTGACCTTGACCTTGACCTTTGACCTTTACATGTATTAATTGGTGTGGATTTTAATAAACTCAAATATTAACCACCTTTGAAGCTTCTGTGACAACTATGTCCAAACTTATAGCTGATTACGTGAATTGGACATTTTGCTTGACCTTTGGCCTTGACCTCTCAAAATTTAATCATATCCAGCTTTTTATATAACAGTTAATCCTGCAAGATTAGCTAATATAAGATTAAAATTGTGGCCAGGAAGCTGTTCACGAACAAACACACAAACTTACAAACACGGGGTAAAACATAACCTCCTTCCAACTTCATTGGCGAAGTTTCGTTAATCTACGATTAAAATTGTGGCCTGGAAGCTGTTCATAAACAAACACACACAAACACGGGGTTAAACATATATAACCTCCTTCCAACTTCATTGGCAAAGTTTCGTTAATCTACGATTAAAACTGTGACCAGGAAGCTGTTCACAAACAAACACAAACTTACTAACACGGGGTAAAAACATAACCTCCTTCCAACTTCATTGGGGAAATTAATCAACCGCAGTGGCCAAGTAGGGCAAACCTTAATGCCATTACAATTGCAGTGCAAGATTACGACCGGTTGAACTCGTACTTGTCTTTTACAAGCGGGCGAACTCGTACTTGTCTTTTACAAGCGGGCGAAAAGGGCGAACTCGTACTTGTCTTTTACAAGCGGGCGAACTCGTACTTGTCTTTTACAAGCGGGCGAACTCGTACTTGTCTTTTACAAGCGGGCGAAAAGGGCGAACTCGTACTTGTCTTTTACAAGCGGGCGAACTCGTACTTGTCTTTTACAAGCGGGCGAAAAGGGCGAACTCGTACTTGTCTTTTACAAGCGGGCGAAAAGGGCGAACTCGTACTTGTCTTTTACAAGCGGGCGAAAAGGGCGAACTCGTACTTGTCTTTTACAAGCGGGCGAACTCGTACTTGTCTTTTACAAGCGGGCGAACTCGTACTTGTCTTTTACAAGCGGGCGAAAAGGGCGAACTCGTACTTGTCTTTTACAAGCGGGCGAAAAGGGCGAACTCGTACTTGTCTTTTACAAGCGGGCGAAAAGGGCGAACTCGTACTTGTCTTTTACAAGCGGGCGAACTCGTACTTGTCTTTTACAAGCGGGCGAACTCGTACTTGTCTTTTACAAGCGGGCGAAAAGGGCGAACTCGTACTTGTCTTTTACAAGCGGGCGAAAAGGGCGAACTCGTACTTGTCTTTTACAAGCGGGCGAAAAGGGCGAACTCGTACTTGTCTTTTACAAGCGGGCGAAAAGGGCGAACTCGTACTTGTCTTTTACAAGCGGGCGAAAAGGGCGAACTCGTACTTGTCTTTTACAAGCGGGCGAACTCGTACTTGTCTTTTACAACTGGGTGAACTCGTACTTGTCTTTTACAAGCGGGCGAACTCGTACTTGTCTTTTACAAGCGGGCGAACTCGTACTTGTCTTTACAAGCGGGCGAACTCGTACTTGTCTTTTACAACTGGGTGAACTCGTACTTGTCTTTTACAAGCGGGCGAACTCGTACTTGTCTTTTACAAGCGGGCGAACTCGTACTTGTCTTTTACAACTGGGTGAACTCGTACTTGTCTTTTACAAGGCGGGTGAACTCGTACTTGTCTTTTACAAGCGGGCGAACTCGTACTTGTCTTTTACAACCGGGCGAACTCGCACTTGTCTTTTACAAGCGGGCGAACTCGTACTTGTCTTTTACAACCGGGTGAACTCGCACTTGTCTTTTACAACTGGGTGAACTCGTACTTGTCTTTTACAAGCGGGCGAACTCGTACTTGTCTTTTACAACTGGGTGAACTCGTACTTGTCTTTTACAAGCGGGCGAACTCGTACTTGTCTTTTACAACTGGGTGAACTCGTACTTGTCTTTTACAAGCGGGCGAACTCGTACTTGTCTTTTACAACTGGGTGAACTCGTACTTGTCTTTTACAAGCGGGTGAACTCGTACTTGTCTTTTACAAGCGGGCGAACTCGTACTTGTCTTTTACAACTGGGTGAACTCGTACTTGTCTTTTACAAGCGGGTGAACTCGTACTTGTCTTTTACAACCGGGTGAACTCGCACTTGTCTTTTACAACCGGTTGAAACTCGTACTTGTCTTTTACAACCGGGTGAACTCATACTTGTCTTTTACAAGCGGGTGAACTCGTACTTGTCTTTTACAACCGGGCGAACTCGTACTTGTCTTTTACAACCGGGCGAACTCGTACTTGTCTTTTACAAGCGGGCGAACTCGTACTTGTCTTTTACAACCGGGTGAACTCGCACTTGTCTTTTACAACCGGTTGAACTCGTACTTGTCTTTTACAAGCGGGTGAACTCGTACTTGTCTTTTACAAGCGGGTGAACTCGTACTTGTCTTTTACAACCGGGTGCACTCGTGCTTGTCTTTGCCCTGCCATGTGCAAGCCACGATTGACGTTTTCATGTGGGGTTTAAATCCTAATGAAGACTCGTGTGCAAATAATGCTGTCGTCGTAAATGTTCGGTGCTGCATTTTTGATAATCGCCATTGCATGTTTTGGCAAGTAAATGGAATTGCCACATTGCCACATTTGCTGCTCTCTCTCTCTCTCTCTCCTCTCTCTCTCTCTCTCTCTCTCCTTTTAGAACTTTTTATATATCATTTTTCTGTTACTGAATTTTCTTAATGTGTGAGAATATCTCTCTCTCTCTCTCTCTCTCTCTCTCTCTCTCTCTCTCTCCTTTTAGAACTACTTTACGTAAGATTTTTCTGTTGAACTTTCTGAATGTGTGAGAATCTCTCTCTCTCTCTCTCTCTCTCTCTCTCTCTCCTTTTAGAACTTTATATATGATTTTTCTGCTATTTTATTTTCTTAAATTGTGAGATTCTCTCTCTCTCTCTCTCTCTCTCTCTCTCTATATATATATATATGTATATATATATATATATACATATATATATTTATATATATAAATATATATATATATATATATATATAGCCTTAAAGAGAGAGGGAGACAGAGTGTATGACTTACCGCAGTGAATACCTAATGTGTGTGTGTATATATATATATATATATATACACACACACACACATATATATATATATATACATACATACATACATACACACACGCATACATACATACATAATAGCCTTAGGAATAGAAGGAGACGGAGTGTGTATGACCTACCGCAGTGAATACCTAAGGTATATTGATCTTCGTCACCTGTATTGCTGCTCAGGTATACACCAGCTAACCCTCTCCCAGGATTTTTTTTTCTCTTTTTATTTTAATGGAAGAGAGAGAAGGAATTTATGTGCAGCAGAGGTTGGGGGAGAGAGACTGAAAGGTAAGTATTAAGAAAAAATTCTGGAGGGGAATGGTGGTATAATGGCGCTTTAAAGGCGTTGGAGAAACCGTGTGAGGGGTTGTGCATATATATATATATATATATGTGTATATATATATATATATATATACACCGCCAGAGAAACCGTATGAGGGGTGTTGCATACATGAATGCTTTACCTATATATATATATATATATATATGTATATATATATATATATATATACACACATACATACATACATACATACATACATGCATACAATGTGTATGTCCTTTGAACCTTATGGTTTGATATAACACATAGGCTTTTATTTACCTTTGCCAACGGTGTTTACATTCGGTAAGTCTGTTTGTATAATTTCATAAT
>NW_027170358.1:2500-5000 GCF_036898095.1 Palaemon carinicauda
GGATGGAAAACGACGGTGAAAGGATAAGAATACCAGCCCTAAAAGCCTACAACCAGAAAAAATTGAAAGAGAAAACGAAAGAAGTCAACGAAATGCTAAGACTAGTCCAGACCAGGAACATTACGGAAGTAAATAACCCTTGCATATGCCGGAGCAAGGATGGTTGTCGAGCTCATGGAGATAAGAATACCAACTCTGGAATCCAATGAGCGAAGTCAAAATGTAAGACAGCCTCCCTGGAAAAGGAGATTGGAAGGACAAATAACAGAGATGAGGGCTGACTTGAGTAAGCTGAAAGATATGGCAGAAAACTAATTGAGAAACCAAAAAAATACGCGCAAAATTGAATGATGTATACAAAGTACAAGAGAAAGGCTTGAATAATATCATTGAAGATCTAAAACAAAGAATAAAGGCTAAGGCTCATAAAATCCAGAGATATGTAAACAGAAATAAAGGATATCAGCAGAATAAACTCTTCCAAACAAATCAAAAACGCCTATACAGCCAACTAAAAGGCGAAGATAACCATCAAGAGAGCCCAGAAGCTGAACCATCTAAGAGACTCTGGGAAGGCATATGGAATAACCCAGTAGTCCACAATAAACACGCAGAGTGGCTACAGGACATCAAAAGGGAAGAAAATGGAGAGGGTTAAGCAAATATGCGCTGATATCACAACTGAGGTTGTAAGAAAACAGCTTAGGAAAATTCCGAACTGGAAAGCATCGGGCCCCGATGAAGTTCATGGTTACTGGCTCAAAAACTTCAGAGCCATACATGAGAGAATGGCTGAACAACTCCAGCATTGTATCCAGTACCACCAAGCACCTCAATGGATGACCACAGGCAGGACTTGTCTAATACAAAAAGACAAAAGTAAAGGTAATATACCAAGCAACTACCGACCAATTACCTGCCTACCAATAATGTGGAAGCTCCTAACAGGCATTATCAGCGAACGGCTGTACATCTACCTAGAGGAAACAAATACCATTCCCAGCCAGCAAAAAGGATGTAGGAAGAAATGCAGAGGCACAAAGGACCAGCTCCTCATTGACAAAATGGTAATGACAAACAGCAAGAGAAGGAAAACCAACCTTAGCATGGCATGGATAGATTACAAAAAAGCCTTCGACATGATACCACACTCATGGCTGATAGAATGCTTGAATATATATGGTGCTGAGGAGAACACCATCACCTTCCTCCGGAATACAATGCAAAACTGGAAGACAGTGCTTACATGCTCTGGAAAACAGCTTGCCGACGTAAATATCAGGAGAGGAATCTTCCAAGGGGACTCTCTATCTCCACTACTCTTCATAGTAGCTATGATCCCCATGTCAAGAGTGCTAGAGAAGATTGAAGTCGGGTATCAACTCAAGAAAGGAGGCAGCAGAATTAACCATCTAATGTTCATGGATGACATAAAGCTGTTCGGGAAAAAATGCTGAGGGAAATCGACATGCTAATCCAGACTGTTAGAATTGTGTCAGGAGACATCAAGATGGAGTTTGGGATAGAAAAATGTGCTCTAGTTAGCATGGAGAAAGGAAAAGTAACAAGAACTGAAGGGATTAAGCTACCAGATGGAAATGTCCATCAAAGATATAGATGAAACAGGCTACAAATACCTCGGTATAATGGAAGGAGAAACAATAAAACACAATGAAATGAAGGAAATGATTAGAAACGAATACTCAAAGAGAATGAAAGCTATACTCAAGTCAAAGCTCAACTCTGGAAACATGGTGAAGGCCATAAATACTTGGGCAGTGCCAGTAGTCGGTACAGCGCTGGAATAGTGGAGTGGAAGAAGTCAGAGCTTCGCAATATAGATAGAAAAACAAGGAAGGTATTGACTATGTATCAAGCTCTACATCCAAGAGCCAACGTCAACAGGCTGTATATACCTAGAAGTGAAGGAGGAAAAGGTCTAATAAGCATAGAAGACTGCGTCAACATCGAATGCAGAGCGTTAGGCCAATACATAAAGAACAGTGATGACGAATGGCTAAAAAATGTATGGGATGAAGGCTTAATAAAGGAAGATGAAAATCCAGAAGTATACAGAGAAAGGACAGGAAAGAAGAGATTAGAAGAATGGCTGAGCAAACCAATGCATGGGCAATTCATGAGACAGACTGGAGAATTAGCCACTAAAGAATCATGGCAGTGGCTACAAAGAGGAGAACTGAAGAGTGAGACAGAAGGAATGATAATGGCCGCTCAAGATCAGGCCCCTTAGGACAAGGTATATTCAGAGAGCAATAGACGGAACAAACATCTCGTCAAAGTGCAGAAAATGTATGGAAAAAGAAGAAACTATAAATCACATTGCCAGTGAATGCTCAGCACTTGCTCAAAACCAATACAAGAAACGGCATGATACGGTGGCTAAGGCTCTCCATTGGAGTCTGTGCAGAAAACATCAAATACCATGCAGCAGCAAATGGTATGAGCACCAGCCACAAGCCGTAGTAGAGAATGACCAGGC
>NW_027170359.1:0-5000 GCF_036898095.1 Palaemon carinicauda
CCTCCTTTGGAGTGAAGGGATTTTCCCGCAGTTTGTTGAGAACATCCATCATGTGAGACCAACAGAGCTTCTTTTTTTGCTAGAAACGTAATTATGTGAAAGGGACAAAGTCGGTAGTGAAGGCTTGTTTATTTTGATGCGTTCCGGTTGTTTATGAATGGACGTTATCATTTGTAGTATTTGGTTTTTACTACTTACATGTTACTATTACTACTACTACTACTACTACTACTACTACTTCTTCTTCTTCTTCTTCTTCTTCTTCTTCTCTTTCTTCTTCTTCTTCTTCTACTACTACTATTACAGTTACGATTTCAGCAATGATCCACAATGATGTCGGAGAGTCACTAGACCAGTGATAGTGATGCATTTAGCGAAGAGAACTGTATGCAGTATGGTGAAAAGCCCACATTATCGAAAGACAAGAACATAGACTATTTTTTAAAGAAATGAGATTGCATAACGTGAAAGAGAAAGTATTTTCAAGCATATTTTGAATTTGCGCTTACGCAGTCTACAATTTTCATCATAAAAACAGAAAGTCGAAAATTATGCGTTTTCTTCTAAGATAATACCCTTGTTAAAAATCGCAAATCATGCTTATTACATGGTTATTCATGAGTACAATAGTTTTGAATGATGCATTACGCTATAAAATTGGTAAGGAAAGTGTAAAATCTTATGTATTCTCAGTGAAATTTTAAAAATAATTAAAGGAAATGAGTATGGGGGGGGGGGGGTTGTTAAGTACAGGAAAGGAATTGTGGGGAGAGTGTTAAGTCTAGGACGCTTGGGAGTGTTAAAAGTCTTCCACAAATAACTCTTTTCCTGTTGTTTATTTTTAACAAGGAGTGGAAGGGGAGAGAATAGGTGGTGAGGGAAGAAGAAGAGAGATTGAATTATGGAAGGAGGGAGGGAAAGAAAATGGGTAGATGGAGGAAGGAAGAGAGAAAAAATCTAGGATGGAAGAGCAAGAGGAAGATATGTGATGGAAGAAGGGAAAGGGATGAAAGGAAGGAAATAGGGTAAAGTTAGAAAGTGAATTGTATGAGGAGAGGAGAATTTAATGTGAAGATATGACAGGATAAAATGAGTAGATAGAAATGGGGGGGGGGGGGGGAATGAAAATGAGTGGTGAGGTTAAAGAGATGATAATAGGGAGAGATCGAATTCATGAATCATTAATGGCAGTTTATTTGAATTCTTATTACAAATTATAATAAAATTTCGGGACATCGATGCTCGCCTTCTTTAATAGAAATGATGGCATTATAAAAGAGGTCTAATTTGCAAGACCTAACCTTAGGGATGTTATGTGCTGAGCCACCTTCATTCTGCATGGACCCTTTTCCATATGTTTAAAGGTAACTCATGAATGGCAGAGAAAATGGACAGTGACAATACCTTAGAGACTGACCATATATACAAATGATCAGTGCCTAGCCCCCTACCCACCTAAGTAAACACCATGGGTGTCCAGGCAATGGCTGGTGATGACTCAGCAGGTGTCAGACCTATCAGGCTCCCCCCAAGCCCCCATCCTTAGCTCATAAGGAGGGTGAGGTAGCCGACGTTACATTGCTTTTCTTATATGTAGTAATTCTTTTTAAAATATCCGTGCATTTTAAAGCTATCGAAATAACTCAGAGAAATTTATAGTTTCGGTAAGGAATAAAGAGACTACCCAAGGAGTGAAAGTTATGTTTATTTATATTACTGGTATGTCACGATAATGAAATAGACGTGTCATTGTTGAGGTTTCTTTTCTTATGTGATGAATAAATAGTGAAATGAGTGAATGCTGGGAATTTCTTTTGGGAATTGTTTCGATGAGTGGAGGAAATATGTAAATTGTATGGTAGTTATATAATTTTTCATAATTCTTTGTATTGTTAGATTAGTTATATAATTTTCATAATTTTTGTATCGTTAGATTATATAAACAATAAAATAATTAAAGGAACTCAACTTGATTATTATTATTATTATTATTATTATTATTATTATTATTATTATTACTTGCTAAACTACAACCCTAGTTGAAAAGCAGGATGCTATAAGAACAGGGGCCCCAACAGGGAAAACAGCCCAGGGAGGAAAAGGAAACTAGGAAAAATTAAATATTTTAAGAATAGTAACAACATTGAAATAAATATTTGAGTTCACTTTATTATTTCATTTTGATATATTATCTTCTAGGAATCAAGGCTGCTTTTGCTGTACGCTTTTGAGTGTTTTTATTTTTTACTTTTAATTTAAATATTAGTAATTATTTCTAAATTTTCCATTTAATTTTTGAAAGTCCTTGGAATAATGTTTACAATTTGAGTGTTCAGTTTTTTTTTTTTTTTTCACAAACGTTAAAGCCATTATAAATGATTAACTCTGCGTTTGGTCACATGTTGCAATTGTTATAGTTTTTAGAAGATAATCATTTAAAATCTGTTAAATAGGCAAATAATAGATTTCTCTGGCTTTTTTCCGATTGATTTCGACATTTCTATTGAATCTATATTATAGTGCGATACTTATCTTTATTGTTTTTTATTTTATATTTTTTTCTGGCACTATTTTTAATTATTACAGGAGGATTTATCGTGATCTTATGTTCGTGTAATTAAAGGAATATTGCGGCAGAATGTTAGTCATATCGAAGAAATTTCTAGTTTGAGAAACTTTCAAATTTGTTGAAAGTGTAATTGCAAAAAATTGTTGTATTGCCAAAATCTTTTTAGAAAGCTGTAAACCTGACTATACTATTGAACGTCCTGTTATGTTCATAATTCAATTGTATTGGAGATTTTTAAGTAGCGAGAGTGATTATTTATTGAACATAAATTTTAATAATTTATGTTTGGTTAAATTTTCACTCAGCCACGAATCCCATACTTTTACTTCCGGCAGTTACCAAGGTTTATTTTTATGTACAGTTGGACTCAGGAATCCGTGGAGCACCTCTCTAAGAGATGCACCCTGTCACATCCATACTGCGTGGTGAGATCATGTGTTTAAGCCCCGCCCACCACCTGTCATATCTTTCTGCCTATCTGTTTGGTTACTCGCCGCGAAGTAAGGGTGTGACTGAGTGGCAATTTCTCAGACTAAGGTGTAAGAGGAATTCTTGTGTCCAACTGTACATAGATTTTCCGTCTCACAATGAAGACGGAGTTTGCTATAATACTGTGGCTGTGATATTCTTTTATATGTTTAAATAGTCTGAATTGTAAAATGTTTGGGATATTCTTTTATATATTTAAATAGTCTGAATTGTAAAATGTTTCGGATAATCTTCAGTCTTTTAAATAGTCTGAATTGTAAAATGGTTGGGATATTATTTTATATTTTTAAATAGTCTGAATTGTAAAAGGGTTTGGATATTCTTTTATATTTTTAAATAGTCTTTATTGTAAAATGGTTTGGGTATTCTTTTACATTTTTAAATAGTCTGAATTGTAAAATGGTTGGTATATTCTTTAGTATTTTTAAATAGTCTGAATTGTAAAATGGTTTGGATATTCTTTAGTATTTTTAAATAGTCTGAATTTTAAAATGGTTGGGATATTCTTTTATGTTTTTAAATAGTCTGAATTGTAAAATGGTTAGGATATTCTTTAGTATTTTTAAATAGTCTGAATTGTAAATAGTTGGGGTATTCTTTAGAATTTTTAAATAGTCTGAATTGTAAAATAGTTGGGGTATTCTTTTAGTATTTTTAAATAGTCTGAATTGTAAAATAGTTGGGGTTATTCTTTAGTATTTTTAAAGTCTGAATTGTAAAATAGTTGGGATATTCTTTAGTATTTTTAAATAATCTGAATGGTAAAATGGTTGGGATATTCATTATATTTTTAAATAGTCTGAATTGTAAAATAGTTGGGATATTCTTTTATATTTTTAAATAGTCTGAATTTTAATATGGTTGGGATATTCTTTAGTATTTTTAAATAATCTGAATGGTAAAATAGTTGGGATATTCTATTATATTTTTAAATAGTCCTGAATTGTAAAATAGTTGGGATGTTCTATTATATTTTTAAATTGGCTGAATTATAATGGGTATTTTTTTTTATCTCTGCGTTGGGAGGTCTGCTATTTTGTCCGTACAGTGAGACAGGGCGTAATGACACCACTTGGCACTGGCTGTCACAGCGCTGCACTGTAACATCGATTTTGACACGGAACACGCGCTCTTTTGTGACCTGAGTTTCATTGTCTTCATATTTTGTCATTCACGTAATGGAGGGTTTAATTCGTTTCACATTAATGCTCTTTTTTTATTCCACTGGATTTGATTAATTTCTTCACATTTTTTTTTTTTTAGGGTTTTGCGTTCCTTTGACCTGGTTTTTTTTATGGATTTGGTATTAACACTGGAATTCATTTGTTTTTATAATTTTGACATTAATGCTCTTTTTTTTATTCTACTGGATTTGATTATATATTTTTAATTTTTTTTCAGGGTTTTGTGTTCCTTTTGACATTATTTTTATAGATTTGTTTTTTATACTGAAACAGATTTGTTTTATAATTTTATGAATTTTTATCCACGAATTTGAAAGGTCATTCCTCAGATGTTAGTTTTATCTTATTAAATGTTTTTAACTTACTTCTCCCTTTGAAGAAAGTCTACATAATTATAGATATAGTTGTATGCTTAATGGCACATTTTTAAACGTGACCACTTTTTTTTTTTTTTTACCGAGAGAATTGTATAAAAATTTGTCATCGTTATCACATCTAGTATTTTCAACAGATATATTTCTAAACGACAAATCGGAGCATTGCTATATTTTTAGGAATATTACAATAATTATTTTCATCAGAACTACCCCATACTAAATATGTAATAGGATAGCGATATAAGTTATATGTTTATAGGAATAATATTATAATAATTATTTTCATTAGAATTACCCCATACATCTTAAATATGTAATAAAATAGCGTTATGAAATTAAATGTGCATTATATCGTAATTGTATGATAAGAATGTTAGGCTT
>NW_027170359.1:10000-12500 GCF_036898095.1 Palaemon carinicauda
CCTCATTGCTATCAGTATAAACTCAGGTTCATTATCAGTTCATCATTGTTATCAGTATAAAGTTGTGTTTATCATCAATTCATTATTAATAATATAAACCCATCTTTGTTGTCAGTACAAACTCACCATCATTATTAATGTAAACTCATCATTATTATCAATATAATGTTGTCCCTGACATAATTTAGGATATATTAATTTATCGATATGCGGGTGACTATCTTTTGATGTCTTATTTCATCGG
Source organism: Palaemon carinicauda (assembly GCF_036898095.1). Taxonomy (NCBI): domain Eukaryota; kingdom Metazoa; phylum Arthropoda; class Malacostraca; order Decapoda; family Palaemonidae; genus Palaemon; species Palaemon carinicauda. The sequence continues at coordinate 10,245 of NW_027170359.1, forward strand.
TATAATGTGGGTTATTATCATTATAGATTTATTTTCTCTTACGCGGGGTGTCCTAATAACGACTGTTATCATTATAAAATTATTTATTTTTATATATTATGTTGGTCATTATCATTGTAAAACCTTAATTAGGTGTTGCATTGACATGGTGTTTATTGCTATTTATTGGTTAATGGTAACGTTTAGAACCCTTTCAAAAGACTTCTTATTATTATTATTATTATTAGGCTGGTTAGGCTGGAGGAACATAGAGAGTAGAGGTCCCCTTTTTTGTTTTGTTCTTGTTGATGTTGGCTACCCCCCAAAATTGGGGGAAGTGCCTTTGGTATATGGATGGATGGATGGATTATTATTATTATTATCGGAAGGATGGTGAATGAATAAATTTCGGTAAATGCTTTTTTATATTGTGCCGCATTATATTTCATTAATCAGTATCATAGTAGATTTATTATCTGTTTAATGAGTAGCATAATGATCACAAGAATTGAAAACTCTCTATCAGTGAATCCATCAAAATTATAATATTCGTTATCATTGTAAATCTATTCAAGGTCTCTTCAACTTTAAAAAATCATCCTTGTAAACTCATTAGGTTTTTAGGTTTAAAGGTTGCTAATTAATGGCAGTGGCATGGGACAGTGACAATGCACTAAAGACTGGCCATAGATTCATATAATCAGATCCCAAGCCCCCTCTCCATCCAAGGTAGCACCAGGGAAGGTAAGGCAATGGCTGATGATGACTGAGATGACTTAGAAGGTAGACCTAAAGGTTCCCTCTAACCGGCTATATCTAGCTTACAAAAAGTGTGAAGTTGTAAGCACTATAAGAAACTATCGAACTTGAGCGGGTCTCCGAACCCCAGTCTAGCCAATCTCCAAGCAGGGACATTTCCAATAGGGCACCACAACTCACTATAGTCCATTATTTTTAGTGAGGCAGATTTGCACCGACTCGCAACGGTGCCCTTTTAGCTCGGAAAAGTTTCCTGATCGCTGATTGGTTAGAATTATCTTGTCCAACCAATCAGCGATCAGGACACTTTTCCGAGCTAAAAGGGCATCGCTGCGAGTCTGTGCATATTTGCCTGGCTAAAAGAAATGGACTATAGCATAGTAACAAATAAACCATTATGATAATTAGCATTCAAAATGTTCTATTGTCAGTTAGAACACGAATATAATGATGCTAATCGTTTCTGTTATGTACTAATAATTGCGAATATAATAGCTGTGTAGTTGTATTATTCAAATCTACAAGCACATAATACACCAATGACCGATTGATATCCCTCCAGAACGGGTTCTCCTTCCTGGCCTTTGTTGCCAGATGATTATGCATTCAGCTTAGTTCGCTGAACTTTCTGCAGATTATACATTATAAGAAACGCCCAGTATGTGTCTTTTTTGTTCCTAGATTTATTTACTGTTCTTCGAGGTTTTTTTTTTTTTCGGTATTACTCTATTCTTTCCTTTTGTTGTTCTTTCTATTTTTGGTTTAATTCATTATTTAGTCTTACTTAATTGGAAGTATTTCTGGCGTGCGCTTTTAAGATGTGGCGCTAAGTTGAAGGGAAACAAGAAAAACAACATCAGTAATAATTATGAAAATAATATATAGCTCTTCTATATGTCTGTTTACGTGTTTAGGGATCTGGCCTGCATTAACACACACACACACACACACACACACACATATATTATATATATATATATATATATATATATATATATATATATATATATATATATATATATCTATATCTATATATATATATATATATTAGTAGTAAAGATATAATCCTGTATACCTTTTTTATATATAGATGGAACCTTCCTACCCCCGCAAGATGTATACGTAAATACATGAATTTATTTATAGTCTCAAGTATATATGTTTGTAAATACTGTATATGTACATGGGTAGATTTATGGAGTTGTATATGCATCCGTAATTTTTTTCAAGCTCATAATCTTGAGAAACTCCTCATTATTGAAAGATCATTTTTCCAAACTCTCTTATATTGCATTAAAAACTACAATTGATGACAATACTTTGCTAGATGAAAAAAATTCTGTGTAAGAAATCCTAAATACTTGACAATGTCGTCCTTAAACCCATTCGTGTACAAATTGATATTATTATATATTCCGTAGGCACAACAAATAATGTCATACTGTAGATAGCGAATAAAAAAAGTTCTGATGAAAAATCTAATATATTTTATATTTTATAAATTCTATGGAATGAAAT
>NW_027170359.1:17500-27901 GCF_036898095.1 Palaemon carinicauda
AGGTAAACATATAAAACCATTAGATGCGTTCATAAATAAAGAAAAAAAAAATTCTATAAACGTCAGAAAAAAGCGGTCGGAACGCCAGCCCACCAGTATAAAAATGAACTTTTATGACCAGCATTGAATTTTTTAACCTTTTTAATGTATTATTACGACCCTGCAGAAATCTAAGGTTGAATAGAGATTGCCAGCATCCACGAAATCAGAGAGCATTTCCATCTAAACACTTAATCTCTTTATATTTCATTAATCCTTTGATGTTATGAAAATAGTTACCATAATACTCTTTAAGTTTTTTTTTAAATGAATAAATGAATGTGAATAGCTAATTTACCCAAATACTTTGCGTCATTTGTATTATTTTAAACAAATTGTTGGAAGCTGTAATTTTCTTTTAGTAAATACATGTCATATCTCCTATATAATAAAGTGCAAGTGTGTGGATATATATATATATATATATATATATATATATATATATATATATATATATATATATATATATATAATATATATATATATTTATTTATATAGAGGCCATTTGCGTTAATATGCGTAGGTGATATATATATATATATATATATATATATATATATATATATATATATATATATATATATATATTTTATTTATTTATTATCATCACCTCCTACGCTTATTGACAAAAGGGCCTAATATCTATCTAAGTATTTAGCCATTATTTTTGACGGGTCGCGTACACCATTTTGATAATAAAAGCAAGCAGACAGATACAAAATTCACGAATCCAGATTTATAAAAAAATTTATCTTTGAAAAAAAAAAAATATGAAACTTTCACGTTATCCAACAAAACACCGGCCGGACTGACAAACCACTCCCCCCCCCCCTTTGGAAAAGGACGTGATAACCTTGGCTGAGGTAAAATTTACAATTGAACACACATTTCCTGGACTACTTTTTCATACTCGTGTTTCATGGCTCATGGTATGTTAGAATTTTTTTCATGACTTAGAAAAAAAATCAATAAACCTGAGTTTTGTATTGGGGAATTATTAATGTAAACAAACGGTACACACGTGTACACTCTCTCGCAAATGCACAAACATGTAGGTTTTTATACGTGTGTATGCATATGTATATAATATATATATGTATATATATATATATATTTATATATATATACATACATATATATAATATATATGTGTATATATATATATATATATATATATATTTATATATATATACATACATATATATAATATATATGTGTATATATATATATATATATATATATATATATATGTGTGTATATATATATATATATATATATATATATATATATATATATATATTCATGTGTGTATACAGTATATATATGTGTATATACACATACGTAGGCTATATGAATGTTTTATATATGTATGCATATATATGTGTACACACACTCATATATATATATATATATATACACATATATATTCGTATGTAGATATGTTTGGATATTTGTATTTTTACATTTATATATTTTTATATAGATAGATAATAGATACAAAGAGAGTATGTGTCCATTATTATATTGTCCGCCATCAATTACTCTCAACTACAGTACCACTTAACATATACATTACTCATTAAGGTTAACAAGTTTATATGATGACACGAAGTCTCTTTCTTGGACGACGCCTCTATGCTCTTGTTTATACGTTAAAGCCTTGGAGCTGGAAAGCATGATGCTAAGCCTAAGGCTTTGTGTTCCCAGACGGTGAAAGCGGTGAAATCTGTTTACTCGAAATGTAGCAAGGAATTTAAATAGAATTTAGTTGTAATTACATGTTTACAAAAAAAAAAAAAAAAAAAAAAACGTTCGTTAGGTCAACTTTAATTACAATAGTTAGAAATTCTAAAGGAGATATTTGAGTTACTAAGAAGACACGATAGAAATAAATGTTTCAAACAAACACTCTCTCTCTCTCTCTCTCTCTCTCTCTCTCCTCCTCTCTCTCTCTCTCTCTCTCGGTTCTGGGATGCGGTCCCTGCTCCTACCATGGTATGTTGTTGTTTTTTTGTTTACCTTTGAAAGTCCTTATTACCATCTGAAGTTTGCTCGTATTATTATTTCGTGAATTTATGCTTGTCAGATACTTTATTGGTAAGACCATTGAGTAACTGAAACTTTACTTGTGTCGTTTTATATTAGAATTTTCTAAATTACATTTAATAATAACCTTTTAGATGAATTTAGATGTGTCGGTTAGCTCTCACATAAAATGTGTGCAAAGAGAGATATGGTATATTTAATTCGTTATGGACGTTATGTTTCCCAAAATTAGAGAAAAAAAATTTCTTTTTTTATACTTATTTTTCTCACATAGATAGTCTCTCTTACCTTAGTAATAGATAAGCTCGTGTATGCTGCCTGTCTTCCCAGGTAACATGTAATGTACGGTGTCACAATTAAAAAATGTGTTTTACTATATAAAAAATGAAATGGTTTTCCCAAGCGAGTCAAATAGGAAATGGTATCTGTTTTCCCAATTACGAAACGTGGTGGTTTCCCAAATAGAGGATCTGGGAAGGATGTTTTCCTGAGTAATAGGTGAATGTTAGCATTAAAGTAAATCATTATTTTAACCCCCCAAGAATTGCTTTCCTTCATTTAGAGAACTGGGATATTTCTTCATTAAAGAGATGAATATTCCCCCCGAAAAATACGTGTTCCCCTGAAGCCCATTCACCGCAGTGGCGACCGATGCGAAAGTGGTTCTGCAACTTATGTGAAAACAAGGTTCAAGGAATCACCCCTGAGAGAGAGAGAGAGAGAGAGAGAGAGAGAGAGAGAGAGAGAGAGAGAGAGAGAGAGAGAGAGAGAGAGTCAGTCTTGTCACGACCTGGTTTAACGGACAGGGATAGGATACCGGTATGGTATCGGAAATTGAGGTATCTCGTACCCCGATTTTTTCCCTACTTTTTTTTTTCCTTGTAGAGTTTTACCCCTGTGATCTAACGGTAATTTCTTTTTACTTTGCTCTTTTTTATTCGAGTGGCTGAGTGCTGGTTGTGGTGGTGACATTCTTTTTGAAGCTTGGACGTCTAGACGGTTGGTCCCTAAAAGTATTTCTTTAAAGGCAAAAGATTATAATTGTTTGAATTCTTCCGAATCGTAAACTTTTAACTGTCGATAGCGGAAAGGAATTATCATTAATATAGAACATTAGATAAGATACACACTTACTATATATATATATATATATATATATATATATATATATATATATATATATATATATATACTTATATAATATATATTTATATATACATATATATATATATATATATATATATATATTTAAATATATATATATATATATATATATATATATATATATATATATTTAAATATATATATATATGTATATATATATATATATATATATATATATATATATATATATATATATACACACACACACACACTAACACATGAATTTTTCTGTTAATGAAAGACCATTTTCGTGATTATCGTGTTATAAAATTTGTATGTACTAAATTTACTTTAGGCTACTTTGTATGGAAACTGCAACTGAATAATTTCATCTCTATAAAAGTCCATATTATATTGCCATACACACATACACACACATTATGTATATATATATATATATATATATATATATATATATATATATATATATATATATAATATATATAAAATGTGACTTGATATATCTGCTTTGGAGAGAGTGGAAGAGAGATAATGCGCACGTGTTCAAATAGAGAAAGCTATGTGCCGAGTCCGTAGAGGTATATTGTAGACCGCGTGTTCTCACTACTTGCGAGGAGTTGAAATCTCTTTGTCAGACCGTACTGTTTCTGTCTGCCGACTCCACTGCCATGGCTCCCAGCCTCACTTCACGTGACATATTTCGCTCTTCGCATATTTCTGCGCACGTCAAGGTATATTATTGTGTATATTTGTGAATATAGACTTTTAGCATATTTTATAGTTATGTTTGCTGTACATTAAGTGGTCCATGTCGTTAATGCTGCTTTTAATATAAAACTATTCCAAACTGGCTGGAGTGGGAGTTCGTGATACAGTTGAAGTTCCCAGTAATGATTATGAGTGAAAAAGAAAATATGGTCTGGTTGAATGCATACATATTACACGTAGTTATACATCTATTCTGTGCACTGCAATGAATATGTCAAACTCGCAGTCTAATATACAGTAATCAGACAAAATAACAGGTTTATAGTTCAGGAATCGACACATATGTTGGTAGAACATCCAAGAACGTTGTAAATATAACAATTTTCCTATTGTCGAATAATCAGCTTCCTCTCCGAGACACAAAAGACTGAATAAGGAACACCCGGGGGGAAAGAAAAGAAACAAGAAAAGAGGGCGGAATAAAAGCTTCATTTATTGCTCCGTATTTAACCCCTTTGTGTCGCCATCTAGTTCTCACGATCGTTAATGTGTGTCAGTCATTTTGTTGTTCTACTTCTCCCACCCGAGAGGAGGAGTACGTTTAAGTTGTCATTTCTTTCCAGTTGCTGATTCTAATCTCCTTTTGGAGGATTATTATTGGTATTGTAAAGTGCGTTGAGTCGTTCGTACGTTTGCCGGGAACTTTGCTTTTCTTATCGGTGTGAATGAAGTTTTCCATCGTTTAATTTTTTAGTGTTGTCTTATCGTGAAAGATATTAAAATCGTGGCTTTTGTTATTGGTGTGAAATAATTTTGTCCTCGTTTCATTATTTTGGTGTTATCATATGTAGATCACAGTTTTGCAATGTTTGTATTGATCGGTTGGTGATATCAGTTTTAAAAGTTTTGATATATATATATATATATATATATATATATATATATATATATATATATATATTTAATATAATATATATGTATTTTATATAATTAAATTATATATATATATATATATATATATATATATATATAATACGTTTATTTCTTTTTACGGTCATTGGCTATATAGTTAACTTTATCTATTGTTTGTTCCATGTTCTTTTAATTTTGTCTTTTTCAATAAGTACACTATGTATCGTTCCTGTAGGGTTATATTTGTTTATCAAACATAATTTCATTTGCTGTTTAGATGCCTGTTTTGCGTCAGGCTTCTTGTGAGTTTTGAATGATATGAGAGAGAGAGAGAGAGAGAGAGAGAGAGAGAGAGAGAGAGAGAGAGAGAGAGAGAGATTTGGTGTACGTGAAAGTAGAAGTGTGAAGGAACTCAATATATCATGTGATCTGTTCATTATTGGAAATCCAATGCTTGATGAACACGGTTTCGTCTTCTATAATGCGGAACGATTGCCTGGCTAAATGGTCTCTTCCTGATACACTTTGTGATCACGTCTTTAAATTACTCTTTTTGGATTGTTCAATTTTTTTTTATACATAATTTGGATTTAGCTCTTTTTAAATTGTTAATTTTTCTAGTTTTTTATTGTGTTCATGTTTTTATATTTATTTATTTTTATAATTTTTGGAATTTTCTTTTTAATTATGTTTTTTATTTTTTCTAGTTTTTCCATTGTGACTGCGTTTTTGTATTTATTTTATTATAATTTTTTTCTTTTTAATTGATATTTTTTCTATTTTTTTCTTTTGTAATGACGTTTTTTATATATTTTTTTATAATTTTTTTTATTTTTATTCTTTAATATGTTATTTTTTTCCTAGTTTGTCCATTGTGATCACGTTTATATATTTTATTTTTTCTTATAATTTTGGATTTTTCTTCTTTTTAATTAGTTTTTTTTTTTATTTTTTCCATTTTTATATTTATTTTTATAATGTTTCTTTTTTTCTTTTTAATTGTTATTTTTTCTAGTTTTTCCATTGTGATCACGTTTTATATTCCATTTTTTTTATAATTTTGTATTTTTCTGTTTTACTTATGTTAATTTTTCTAGTTTTTCCATTGTGATCACGTTTTTATTATTCTTTATTGATTGCTCATTCTTTTTTCACGATTTTTTATGTTATTTTTTTCAAGTTTTTTTATCCTGTGGAAGATTTGATTTTTTATGAAGGTAGATACATTATAATTAATTATATAGATATACTATATTTTAATTATATATTTCTGGTTTGATATTTTTGGTAATATTTATAGCATTTCGTGTATAAGATTATATTTTTTATAAGCTTTGGTTTTAATGTATATTATTATAACCCATCTCAATTTGTTATTCTATCTAGGCTGTTATTAACATAACTTTTCTCATTATTTGGGTTTTCTTTATTTAAAATTGTTATTTTTTATAGTTTTCCAGTGGAAAGTTTCATTTTTTCTGAGGGTAGATATAGCGTATTTTAATTAGTTATATATTTCGGGTTTAAATGGTATCAAACTTTTTTTCCTAGTCAACTTTTGAGTTTAATGTATTTTATTATAATTATCTCAAATAGTTATTCTTTCCTTGTTCCTGTTATTCCCATTTATATGAATAATGATTCCAATCTTCTTATCACTGTCATTTTTTTTCTATATCTCGCTAGTGTGAAATTTTATTGGAGATATTTTTGAGTTATTGCTGTCTATAACTATTGGTCGCTATCGGCAGATGGTAGAGTAATTATAGTGCCCTATTAAAAGCAATTTGGCTTTCATTGCTCTCTCTCTCTCTCTCTCTCCTCTCTCTCTCTCTCTCTCTCTCTCTCTCTCTCTCTCTCTCTCTCTCTCTCTCTCTCTCTCTCTCTCTCTCTCTCACACACACACATATATATATATATATGTGTGTGTGTATATATATATATATATATATATATACACACAGTATATTCATAATTATAATTCTTATGTAATGTTCTGCCTTGGTATGTCAATAAAACAGTTCATCACGTTTTATACTGGCCTGAACCATCGTCATTATGTAGATTATGTGTAATTGTTAATTGTTAAATTTCTAATTATAAGTGGACAGATGGAATTTGATGTGATTTTGAATAAAGATTTTCTTTCACACTTTTCTCTGCTCTTATACCTTTATTATATGAGGCTAATTTCTGTGTAATGGGAATTTACCTATATTTAAGTGGGATATCACGAATGCTACGGGATTGACCATTCATTCAAAATAATATTTCCAACACTTCTATTTTTTAGAAAAGTCTTTGAAATGTATTTTTATTTAAGAGAAATTGTAATCATTTACAGACCTTTTCACAAAACCTTTGTTGGTTTCCCTTGCATTTCTGTTACAAAGATCCTTTTGTGTGAATAAAATAAATTTTACTGTTATGAAGACAAAAATATCTACTCAAATTTTTAATGTCATACAGCCCTTAATGGTGTTTAGTAATTTACTTTAGGTAAGTGGGCCATTTGTAGTGTAGTATAGTGTATAACTTAGGGAATTTAGTAAGTTTATTTTTACTGTATGTAAGGGCTGTTTTCCTAGTCTTATCACACTGGGGAACCCTGCGCCTTACAGGACTATAAGATTTGTTTTTCGTAAACATTCTTAGTATTTAGAGTATTGCATATCGTATTCCGGTTGAATTGTCAAATCCACATTATCGAAGCACTTAGAGAACAAGAAAGTCTTAAGTTTCTTCTTGAACGCATAAATATTTTCAGTCTTTTGGGATGTTTAATGGGAGTTTGTATTGTTTTGGTGCCACATGTTTGAAAGTTAAAACTACAGTAGACATAGATCTTTAGTACGATTTCATCATACAATCTAAGGGCAAAGGTCCTTAGCTTCTCTCCCGGTTTCCCAACTACTAATTTTCTTTATAACCTTAACCTCTAATGTCATTACGCTAGGTACTTCCAAGTTCATTGCCTCTTTCAAGTTTCGGCCGTATGTCCCACCTTTTCCTCTGTTTGTTTTTTTGCAATATAATAGATTGATTTGGTTATTATATGCAAAATCAACATGGACATGCATAATGAATAACTAAAGGTATAAAATGAATTCCCAGAATAAATTTTAATATGCATGAAACATCTGCTTGGAAACATTCTTTTTGTAGCATTGTCTATCGTGAAGTAAACAATAATTACCAAACTTTTTGCTTACATTATGTGTTTTTATTTTCAGGTGTGTTTGCGTTTAGAGTTCATCCAAGCCATCTAAATCATGGGGGTAAGAAATCTTATTATTTTTCGCTATTTGCGATCATGTTTGGGTTTTTATGATTCTTTATATCAAAGAAAATTAAGATGTTTTGTCTTAATTAATGTTGAATCCAGTATTTGGTTTTCGTTTCTATTGTGTCAACTCCAAGTAGCACTTCTTATTTGTTTGTTTATTACAAAATATTTTATTAGAAATTAATGAATTTCTGAAAGGACTTTATCAGTGTAACCAAATATATTTCAAGTTGGGTTCGAACGCTGATTCAGACGAACTATTACTCAGGTGTGTGTGTGTGTGTGTGTTTTTTTTTTTTTCTAAGATTGATCCGAATGCAAATTGAGACGTGCTAATTTCATCTTTTCTTTTTATTTACTTTATTTTTTTTTTAATTTCTTCAGTAATTCACAAGAGCTTCGTATTACAATTTTACCACTCCATGATGAATATATCGGCTGTGTTGCAGCTTTGTGATTTTTTTAGTGTTTTCCAATGAGCAACCCCTAGGCTTTGCTTTGATCAGAAAAGCTGGTATTTTTTCTTGGTAGTTCATATGCAATTTCTGCCCTTTATTTTAATCAATAAATGGAAACGTATTAGAGTTGTCGCTTCTTCATAATTCGCTGGACCAGTTTCACAATGTACTGGATGTTATCTATCTCTAGTTATTTTGCGATTTACTAGACAGTGAACGTAATTCACTGTTAAACTTAAGACTCACAGATTTCGATTGTTCATCCGTAAATATATTTGAAGAACTAACAAGAGAAATCGAGGCCATCGATAGAAGTTTTATTTTTAGAACAGAATCGTTTGGCGAATGTAGTAGATCCGCCTTATTAATTCGGTCTTAGTTTGACTTATTGTTTCTCTCGTAAGACATTGAAGGTTTGATGTAAGTCTCTCAAGTATTTTACCAAAGTTGTTTATATTGCTTGAAAGTTTAATGCTCTCATAACTTTGTTTCTGAATATCTTTTCCTGTTTAGTGAGATGTGTCGATAAGTTTGGTGTCTATGTGGAAGGGTATTCGAGAAGGGCTAGATGTCTGATACGAATTCCACTCTAATTATACCAACAGGGAAAGGGATGCTGCTAAACTCCCAATATCCTAACTTAGGAGTGGAAGAGTAAAACTAAAGTATATATACAGTATATATATATATACATATATATATATATATATATATATATATATATATATATATATATATATATTTATATAAGTACATATATAATTATATATTATATATATGTATATATATATATATATATATATATATATATATATATAGAGAGAGAGAGAGAGAGAGAGAGAGAGAGAGAGAGAGAGAGAGAGAGAGAGAGAGAGAGAGAGAGAGAGAGAGGAGAATGTGTTTTTAACTCCTCACTTCATTTTAAAAAGATTATGGTCATATCTTCCCTTGTGTAGTATACTTATTTGAGAGAGAGAGAGAGAGAGAGAGAGAGAGAGAGAGAGAGAGAGAGAGAGAGAGAGAGAGATGAGAGAGAGAAAGAGCGCTCAAACCGTCATCCCTACAAAGAAACCTAAGTGCGAGAAATGCTGGCTGAATGTATGTAATATGTGTGGGCAAATCCTAACCCCCGGTTGCCACTCGGAGCCTTTTTGCATTCGGTAGGTGACCTTGCCCCCGTTCCTCGCATGCTTCTCCTCCCTTCCATTTCCTCGTGGAAGGGGCTCTGGCGCGGGAGAGGGAATCCAGGGAAGGGCGGATATGGTCTAGCTAAGAGATTTAGAGGGAGGATTTGTATTTCTCTTTCATTTTCATAGTTTTCGTATGTTAGTAATTTTTGGGGGTAGAAGTCCCTTTTGTTACGCTTATACTGACTGGAAAGACAGAGGTTGTTTTCAAGTTTTATTTCATTGTATGATGATTATGATCATATCTTCACGTGTAAATGTTCAATTTTTATTTGATTTTGCGAAGATTATGATCATGTCTTCACTTGTGTACGTAAACGTATTTGAGAGAGAGAGAGAGAGAGAGAGAGAGAGAGAGAGAGGAGAGAGAGAGAGAGAGAGAGAGAGAGAGAGAGAGAGAGAGAGACTATTTTTAACTACTCGGTTAAATTCTAGGAAGATTATGGTCATATCTCCACTAGTGTACGTAAACGTATTTGAGAGAGAGAGAGAGAGAGAGAGAGAGAGAGAGAGAGAGAGAGAGAGAGAGAGAGAGAGAGAGAGAGAGAATGTGTGTGGGGAGGGACAGACATCTTGTATATTGGTCAGGTAACCGTTCATGGACGTTGTGTAGCAGGTAATGCCTTTTGTTTGATTTATG
>NW_027170360.1:5000-7500 GCF_036898095.1 Palaemon carinicauda
TTATTATTATTATTATTATTATTATTATTATTATTATGATTATTATTATTATTATTATTATTATTATTATTATTATTATTATTATTATTATTATTATTATTATTATTATTATTATTATTATTATTATTATTATTATTATTATTATTATTATTATTGAAATTATTATTATTATTATTATTATTATTATTATTATTATTATTATTATTATTATTATTATTATTATTGTTATTATTATTATTATTATTATTATTATTATTATTATTATTATTATTATTATTATTATTATTATTATTATTATTAATAATTTTATTATTATTATTATTATTATTATTATTATTATTATTATTATTATTATTACTAATATTATTATTATTATTATTATTATTATTATTATTATTATTATTATTATTATTATTATCATTATTATAATAATAACAATAATTATTATTATTATTACTATTATTATTAAAATTGTAATTATTATTATTATTATTATTATTATTATTATTATTATTATTATTATTATTATTATTATTATTATTATTATTAAAATTATTATTATTATTATTATTATTATTATTATTATTATTATTATTAAAATTATTATTATTATTATTATTATTATTATTATTATTATTATTATTATTATTATTATTATTATTATTATTATTATTATTATTATTATTATTATTGCCCCCTGTGGCCGCGGGGGCATATAAAAATTAGAATAGCGCCAACGTTATCCCTGCGTGTCGTAAGAGGCGACTAAAAGGGACGGGACGAGGGGGCTGGGAACCCCCTCTCCTGTAAAAAATTCCTACGAGACATCGACAAGGAGATGGAGCTGGGGGGAGAGTGACTGCTCCCCGCACTCTAGTTTTGAGGTGTTTAAATGTGCGTGGATGTAGTACGATAGAGAGTAAAAGATGTGAGATTGGAAGTATGTTTAGAAGTAGAAGGATGGATGTATTGGCCTTGAGTGAGACAAAGATGAAAGGAAAGGGTGAAGTGATGTTTGGTGAAATGTCTGGTAGAGTGTCTGGGATTGAAAGGGGAAGAGCGAGAGAGGGTGTGGCGTTATTGCTGAGTGAATGGATGACAGGTAAAGTAGTGGAATGGAAGGAGATATCATCTAGGTTAATGTGGGTAAGGGTTAGGTTGGGTAGGGAATGTTGGGCGTTTGTCAGTGCGTATGGGCCAGGTAGTGAGAAAAGTGAAGAAGATCGGAATGAGTTCTGGAATGATTTAACTAGGTGTGTAGAAGGACTGGGTAGAAGGAATTATGTAGTTGTTATGGGTGACTTAAATGCTAGAGTGGGCGCTGGAGAGGTAGAAGGTGTCATTGGTAAGTATGGCATACCAGGTGAAAATGAGAGTGGTGAGAGACTGGTAGACATGTGTGTTGAACAAGAGATGGTAATAGGTGCTAGCTTCTTTAAAAAGAAAGATAAGAATAAGTATACATGGGTAAGAGTGGCAAATGGAAGAGTAGTAGAAAGGGCATTAGTGGATTATGTGTTGGTAACTAGAAGAATGTTTGGAAGATTGAAAGACGTGCACGTGTTTAGGGGTATGGCTAACGGTATGTCTGATCATTTTTTGGTGGAAGGAAAATTAGTTGTAGCAAAAGAGTGGGGGAATAGAGTAGGTGGATGTAAAAGGGAGGTAGTGAGGATTGAAGAGCTAATAAAACCGGGGGTAAGAAGTAAATATCAGGAAAGGTTGAAAATGGCATATGATGAGGTGGGAGTAAGAGAAACTGGTAATTTAGAGGAGGAATGGAAGTTAGTAAAAGAAAATTTTGTTGGGATTGCAAGTGATGTATGTGGCAAGAAGGTTGTTGGAGGCAGCATGAGGAAGGGCAGTGAATGGTGGAATGAAGGAGTGAAGGTGAAAGTGGAAGAGAAGAAGAGGGCTTTTGAAGAATGGCTGCAGAGTAATAGTATAGAGAAGTATGAAAAATATAGAGAGAAAAAGGTGGAAGTAAAGCGCAAGGTACGTGAGGCAAAGAGGGCAGCTGACCTGAGGTGGGGTCAGGGATTGGGTCAGTCATATGAAGAGAATAAGAAGAAGTTTTGGAAAGAAGTGAAGAGAGTAAGGAAGGCTGGCGCAAGAATTGAAGAGACAGTGAAAGATGGAAATGGAAGGTTGTTAAAAGGAGAGGAGGCAAGGAAAAGGTGGGCGGAATATTTTGAAAGTTTGCTGAATGTTGAGGATAATAGGGAGGCAAATATAACTGCTGTTCCAGGTGTTGAGGTGCCAGTGATGGGAGATGAGAATGAGAGAGAGATAACAATAGAGGAAGTGATGAGAGCACTAGATGAAACGAGAGTAGGAAAAGCATCTGGTATGGACGGTGTGAAAGCTGAGATGTTGAAGGAAGGGGGTGTGACTGTACTTGAATGGTTGGTGAGATTGTTTAATATGTGTTTTGTGTTGTCAATGGTACCAGTAGATTGGGTTTGTGCATGTATTGTACCACTATATAAGGGTAAGGGAG
>NW_027170360.1:12500-15000 GCF_036898095.1 Palaemon carinicauda
TATTATTATTATTATTATTATTATTATTATTATTATTATCCACTGCGGTCCCAAGGCCAACATACATTGGGAAAAGGAGCTGTGTAACCTTGTAGAGGTGCAGTGGCTTAAGCCTACCATAAGACTGCTTGGGGGTTATGTTGGAACCTCTGTGACCTATTAGGAAGCAAAAGGCTTATGGATGGTACGAATTAACAGCTCTGAGGGCTCACGACAGGCCTAGCAAGCCGGTGAGCCGCTATAAATTGCTCATGAACCGCACGACTTGCTTCAGGACGGACCCATTGATCAAAGGATGCCCGGGCACATCCTGACTCGGAATGTTATTGGACATGGACAAGGAAGTGGAGCTTTGAGATTGGGAACAATTAATCCAAGTACTTTGCGAGGTAAGGAGGAGGAGGTAATCATGATGATGGAGGAGAGAAATATAGACATTTTGGGACTGTGTGAAACCCGTTTACCAGGAGAAGGAACAAAATTATTGCATAACAATTACCAATTACTTTACAAAGGTGGAAGAGCTGCACGACACGGAGTAGGCTTTATTGTGAGGGAAGAGCTAGCTGGAAAAATTAGTCATGTAAATTACAAGAGTGATAGGATTATTGGCTTTTCCTTTAAGTTGGGAATGTTTAAAGCCAGTATAATTCAGGTGTATGCACCACAGCAGGGCCGCCCTCAAGAAGAAAAGGAAGAATTCTACAGAGATCTGCAGGAAGTAAAAGATTCTGTCCCATATGTAGAGAATGTATTAATAATTGGAGACATGAATGGACATATTGGGCAAGACAGGACAGGCATAGAGAGAATATTAGGAGCGTTTAGCATTGGAGACAGAAATAGAGAAGGAGAAAACATAATTGATTTCTGCATTCAGAACCAGATGTCCATAATGAACTCTTTCTATAATCATAGAGACAGCCACAAGTGGACATGGTATCGGTGGAACTCGGCCTTAGGAGTATACACTGAAAAATCAATGATTGACTTGGCAATAACAAATAACAAAAATATGGTAAGAGATGTAAAAAGTATTCCCTCTGTGTCATTCGATTCAGATCACAGGCTTCTCTTAATTAAATTAAAGACAGTGAAACCCAAACCAATTAAAAGCCAAGTGAGAGAAAGATTTATCCTAGAGAATATGAGAGAAGAGGAATGCTTAGTTAGATATCAAAACGAAATCAGTAGAGCTAAACAAATGCAACAGGAGAGCAACGACCCAAATGAAAAATGGAGACACTTTAAGATGGCTGTAGTAGGCGCTGCTAATAATACAGTGCAGAAGAAAAGAGTTCGAGGTAGGAGGAAAAAACAAACTGCTTGGTGGACTCCCACACTTAAGTCCGCTGTTACAAATAAAATGAAACTTTTCAGAAAATGGATGAAAACTCTGAGCTTGGAAGATCACAATAATTATAAAGAAGCCTTGAGAGAAACAGAAAGAATAAAAGCTCAAACAAAAAGAGAAACGTGGGAAAGAATAGGAGAAGACCTAGGAAATGATCTCCAAGGTACTAGAAAACTCATATATAGCACTGCTAAAAACTATAGAAAGGGAAGCCAACCACCCACTTATGTAATCAAAGACCCTATGGATGGGACAATTTTAACCGAACCCAGAGAAATTGAATTAGGATGGAAGCATCACTTTGAAACACTACTAAACAATGAAAATGATGACCTTGAAGAACATGTAGAATTTGATGTGGTTGGGGATGCAGAACCTGACATAACGGCACAGGAAGTAAAAAGTGCCCTTAAGAGGATGAGAAATGGTAAGGCCCCTGGAGTGGATACAATACCTGCAGAGCTCCTTAAAAACATGGGTGAGGATGGAGTCATTTGGCTGCTGGAACTAATCGACATACTCTGGAATGGACAAATACCACCTGAAGACTGGAGAAGAGATCTAATATGCCCAATCTATAAAAAAGGTGACAAGACAAATTGCAGCAATTATAGAGGAATATCCCTAATGTCACACACTTTTAAAGTATATGAAAGAATACTTGAAACCAGATTGAGAGGATATGTTGAACCAAAGCTGGGGGAATGGCAAAGTGGTTTTCGGCAAGGAAGAGGGACAACCGATATGATTTTTTCACTCAAGATGATATTCGAGAAAAGCTGGGAATGGAACAGGGACAGATATATTGCTTTTATAGACCTAGAAAAGGCTTTTGATAGAGTACCAAGAATGAAAATATGGGATGCCCTAAAAGACCCTTACTATGGAATCCCTGAGAAACTTATAAGAGCAATTTATAACACCTATCAAAACATCAAATCCAGAGTAAAAACAAATCAAGAGAATGAAGATTGGTTTGAAATTAAATCAGGAGTAAGACAGGGCAGCGTCCTTTCTCCACTTCTTTTTATATTGTTCCTAGACAAATGTATGAGGGAACGAGGCGAGGACGAAGCTGAAGATATGATCATCAACCTTCTGTATGCAGATGACCACGCAATGATAGCCCCCAACGCAGAAGCTCTC
>NW_027170362.1:7500-27896 GCF_036898095.1 Palaemon carinicauda
ATTTTAATTTCTCATGTGAGCCAATGGTACAATTCTCACATCAGTGGGTTAGGATACGTTTTGAACTCTAAATTTATTGGCCGTTAATGTTTCCAAAATGTTAAATGGGCCTTCAAACTTAGGTGTTAGTTTGTAATTGAGTCCTTTATGTACATTCACCTGTATGTATACATTATCACCCACGGTATATGTTTTAGTTGGCTTCGCTATTTTATCACAATTCCTTTTCATTATGATTTACGATCCTTCTAAATTCTTTTGAAGGATATCATGACGACTTTTGCTTGCATTCATAAAGGATTTTATAAACTAGTTGTAGGCGTTAATACATGGAAAGGCATTCTAACTGGGGTACCATACAATACCTTGTGTGGTGACATTTTAAGTGATACATGATATGAGTGATTCAGAGTACTTAGTAGCGCAGGTATTGCAATATCCCAGTTGGGGTCTGATCCCCCTACTGTTTATCTTAATATGTTTAAAACCTTCCTATTCACTCTTTCCACTAGCCCATTCGAATCTGGGTGGTAGATCATGTTATTGATTTTCTTTATGCTAAGGAATTCACACAATGAGTTAAGGAAATGATTATTAAATTCTCCACCCGAGTCTGAGATTATCATGTGTGTGGAATTCCATTTTTACAAATGCAACACTCATAATCTCCTAGCGCATTCAATCGCAGTTTTAGTTTTAAGCGCTATCAGTTCTGTATATCGAGTCAAAGCCTCTACAATTACTAAGAGGTGCTTATTTCCTCTGTCTGACTCGTAAAATCCTGTTAATAAATCTAAATGTATTCTTTCAAAGGATTGATTGGGCACTGGATAAGCCCTTTGGCTGACAGGTGTTTTTCTGTGCCCATTGTGTTCCTGACAAGTGCGACGATTAGCTATGTGTTTTTTTATATCTGTTATCATCGTATGACAATAAAACAATGATTTGGCTTTCTGTGACATTATGGAGAACCCCGGGTGTCCTAGCAATTGATTTACATACAACCAATTTAGGACAATGGATATAAGTGAGATTGGTACCACTACCTAGTCGTTAGTCACCTGTGGTGTATTGCGTGTTTTCCTTGTCAAGGACCTACACAAAATACTGTCTTTGATTATATAATTTTGCTGCATATACTTTATGTATTCCTTTTCTTTAGGATTTCCTTTCAATGCATTTATGATTTTTCTAATTTCTGATCTTTTCTTTGCTCAGTCTGTAATAATTCTGCATTCCAGCCTAGATCTTCCTGTTCAGATACAGTTTTAACAATAGGCACGGATATTGATATATCAATTAACTCAGCTAATGGCTCCGTACAAGATGACACGGTGTTGCGTGATAATGCATCAACAATAACATTTGCTTTCCCTGGTAAATACCCAATTCTCGCGCCAAAGTCTTAGATGATCTAATGCCACCGAGTTCGTATGGGGCTGCGACTAAAGCCTTTAAAGAATTCGGTTAGTGGTTTATGATCAGTAAGAACCTTTACGGGATAACCATACATTATGAACTTAAAATGCACTAGTGAATTAACAATAGCTAGCCCTTCCTTGTCTATTACTGCATACTTACTTTCAGAAGTTCTCAGTTTATGTGAATAAAAAACTATCGGGAAAACTGTTTGTCATATTGCTGAAGCAATACCCCACCTACTCCTAGGTCTGAGGCATATGTTGCAATGAAGAATTCCTTACCGAAGTCAGGAAATTTAAGGATAGGAGAACTACACAGTTCATCTTTCAAGGTATTGATTGCCTGTTGATGCTGCTCAGACCATATGAAATCTATGCCCTTCTTCATAAGATTAGTTAGGGGAGCGGCTATTATTGAGTAATTGCGTATAAAACGCCTGTAATATCCACTACACCCCAGAAACTGCTGTATTCACTTGACATTAGTAGGTATCGGAAAGTTACGGATAGCCGACACCTTATTGTGGACTACTTTAAGACCTTGGCTAGACACTGTAAAACCTAAATAGACCAATTCCATCTTGGAGAATTCACACTTACTAATCTTTACCCTTAAGTTATGCTGTCTTAGTCTCTGTAGTACTAGTTCCAGTTTACGTAGATGTTCTTCTAATGTATTAAAAACATTGCAAGGTCGTCCATATAGGTATGCAATATATCCCCTAGTAAGTCTTCAAACATTATGTTAATCATTATAGTAAATGTTATGGGAGCACAACGTAAACCAAAAGGAATACGTAAAAATTCATAATGTCCCCTGGCTATGCTGAAGGCAGTGTATGGGATACTATTTTCTTTTAATGATATCTGGTGAAAGCCTTTAAGTAAGTCCAAACTGGTAAAATATTCATTCTGACCTAACAAAGATAAAATATCGTTAGTACATGGCACTGGGAATCGATCAGGGTTCGTTTCCTCATTAAAGCGACAGAAGTCTACGCAGATACGCCATGTTCGATCTTTTTTCGTTACAACTATCAATGGTAAATAATAATAGCTGTTCGATTTCCTAATGACTCCTTCTTCTAGCATTCTACCTACTTCATCATTTATCTCATTCTGGAATTTCATAGGGAGTCTGTAAGAGGGTACATAGATAATTTTATGTTTGTCTTTAAACCTTATTTGATGTTCAATAACATGTGTTTCTCCTAAGGATCCATCCGTAGTGGAGAAAACATCATGATATTCGGTTAAAAGTCCAACAAATTTCTGCTGAATTTCCTCTTCTTGAATGTCTTTATTGATTTTATTTTTAATATATTGCAAAAGGGATTCATCTGCAACAGATTGAGTGTGATTGATTTCAGCGACGGTAAGAATACGATGTTTATAAACTTCTACATCCAAGATATGTTAATTTTTGTGAATTAATAAAGTGGTATTTAAATGATTACAGACTTCAATATTACATTGTTGTTGTGAGCCGACTGTATAAATAGCTTGTGTGATGGACAATCCGATAGTTTTCAAAGTGTCGGAAAGGATTAATATTTCAGATCCCGGCAAAGTTTTCTTTACTTGCACGATTATATTCAAAGTTACGTTCGGCTCGATAGATTGCGTGCAAGATGATATTACGGGTGAACGAGAATTCTGTTGGGTTGCATATATTAATTCCTTATTAATGAGACAAGTGATTGGTTCTTCAACGTACGTCACTTTTTTTTTTTCGTCTCCTTTTATCCAAAACTGATTTTAAGGTATTAGAAGACTTATAGAATTTTCCTTTGATACACAAGCTGTGTTTGGCAGGGGCTAAGATAATGTTTTGATTGTCCATAGATGGGTATCCTATAATTACAGCTGGATACTTATAAATGTTTTGTACAACGACAAAGGTATCAACAAACGTGCGCTTACCGACCTTGTAGTGAACATGAGTTACTCCTATTGCATTTAATTTATTATTTCCTATACCCGAGAGCCTTACTCCGGACTTCTCTTTAGGGAAGTTCGAAAATAGCAAGTAATGAGTTCTCAAATTCATGATATTACGTGAACTACCAGAGTCAAAAAATAAGGTGAAGGATCGGTATTCTAAATTTACAGCCTATAATGTTGGTCGTAACTCATTTTGGCTTATTATTGTGTGAATTTGTTGCAAATCTACGGGACCCTGCACTGATTTTTTTCATTTGTCCGTGTGTTTCATAGGAAAATCTATTGCCTCACAATGATCTGATAAAACATTAAATGGATTATTTGATATTACTGATGCTGCTACGAATGACCCAACATCACTCTCTTTCCCATTGGAGTTAATTATGTGGTATTTGATTTGCTTTGCACATTCTGAAAAATAGTCTGACCTTGCGAGTTCTGGCTAGACGGCCCAGGATCAGAGTTATTTGAAGCACTATTTGTTTGTTTTTTTATTTTGAACTACATTGATATCATATTCCTGTAAAATCTATATGAAATCCCAAGCAGACTGGAAAGGGATTTTGCATGATCTTTTGTGCTTGAATTGGTCACAATTATATAATAGTGTAAATCCTTTTGCCCCTTTGAATGAGAATCTAGTCAACATAATTGATAGGCGTATCCCTTCTCATGTGCTAAGGTACCGAATGAAGGACAAACCGTGGTTCAATGATGAATGTAGACGTGCTTATTTGGAGAAGCAAGAGGCCTATCATCTTTGGAAGGGTAACAGATCAGATTTGACCTGGAACAACTATACTCAGCTTCAAGCCTTTGCTCAGAGAGTTTATGCCTCAACTGAAAAGGAGTACAATTTAATCATAAAAGAAACTCTCTGTGGTACAACTCAGGAACATAAATGGTGGTCTACCCTTAAATCTGCACTCTTTGGTGTAGATGCAACAGTTCCTCCTTTACTTAAACCAGATGGCTCAGTCACTCACTGTCCAAAGGAAAAGGCAACCAGTTTGGCTGATGTTTTTGACAGTAAACAGAGTAATGAAAAACTTGAACTTCCTCATTCCTGTTTTCCTGAGGCTAAACTAACTAGTTTAGCTTTTCTATCTCGTGACTCTGTTGATGGACCTTGATGCTTATGGAGGTGTAGACTCAAATGGTATTTTTCCTTTGTTTTTTTTATAAAGACAGCAGATTTCTTAGCTCCAAAGTTATCTGTTATTTTGCGCAAGTTAGCAAGAAGAGGAGCTTTTAGCACTTGTTGGAGAATTGGTAATGTTACTTCTCTATGTAAATGTGTTTGTGATAGCTCAAGTCCCACTGATTACCACCCAATTTCCATAACTCCTATATTATCTAAAGTTTTTGAACGTCTTCTGGGAAAACGTCTTAATAGGTTTGCTGAAGGTAATCATCTATTCCCTAGTTTGCAATCTGGTTTTCATAAAGGCCTTGGAGCATGTGATGCCCCTCTTACAATCTCCAATGCAGTACAGAAATCCCTTGATTGTGGTCGGGAAGTGCGTATAATTGGCCTTGATTTTAGTGCAGCCTTTGACCGTGTTAATCATGAGGCCCTTATTTTCAAACTGAAACAGTTGGGAGTGGGTGGGTCGTTTCTTAGCATTATTATTGATTTCTTAAGTAGTAGATCTCAAAGAGTTGTTGTTGATGGGCACCATAGTGAGTATAGGAATGTGATATCCGGTGTTCCACAGGGTAGTGTTCTTGGCCCATTACTTTTCATACTATATACACATGACATGTGGTTTGGCCTAGAAAATAAGCTTGTTGCAAAAATAGATGATGCTACTCTCTTTGCATTAATTTCATCCCCTGAATGTAGATCTAGGGTTGGTGAATCCCTTAATAGAGATTTAGCTAAAATTAGTGCCTGGTGCAAATAATGGGGTGTGAAGTTGAATCCTAACAAAACTCAGAGTATGATTGTAAGTAGGTCAAGGACGGTGGCTCCTCAACATCCGGATCTCAGTATTGATAATGTTTCTTTAAATTTGTATGACTCTTTCAAAATTTTAGATATGATTCTCGTCAGCAAATTTACTTTTGAGAAACATATAAGGTCTGTGTCTTCTTTAATTGCACAAAAAATTGGCTTATTGAGAATGTCTTTTAAGATATTCGGTGATCAATCAATTCTGAAGAAGGGGTTTAATTCTTTTATTTTACCTTGTTTTGAGTATTGTTCTCCTGTCTGGTTTTCAGCAACTGATTCTCATCTTAATTTATTGGACAGAAACTTACGGTCTATTAATTTTTTTATTCCTGATCTAGACATTAATCTCTGGCACCGTCGTTCAATTAGTTCATTATGCATGTTGCGTAAAATATTTCATAACTCTGACCATTCTTTACATTCAAGATCTCCCTGGACAATTCCATCCTGTTCGTAATACTAGGCAGGCAGTTAATTCTAATAGCCAGGCCTTCTCCACCGTAAGACTCAATACTATGCAGTACTCTAGATGTTTTATTCCAGCTGTTACTAAGTTGTGGAATGATCTTCCTAAATGGGTTGTTGAATCAGTAGAACTTCAAAAGTTCAAAGTTGGAGCAAATGCTTTTTTGTTGACCAGGCGGACATGAGTCTTTTTATAGTTTTTGACGTTGTTAATAGTTTATATACCACAAATCTCTTTTGACATTACTTTTTTTAGAATAATTTATTGTTAATTTGTTCTCTTCAGTTATTAATTTCCTTATTTCCTTTCCTCACTGGGCTATTTGTCCCTATTGGAGCCCCTAGGCTTATAGCATCTTGCTTTTCCAATTAGGGTTGTAGCTTGGATAATAATAATAATAATAATAATAATAATAATAATAATGATAATAATAATAATAATAATAATAATCTTTAACGGTTTCTTCTTAGTGAACTAAGGATTTTTCCATAAGAAATTGACTGTGGAATTGACTGCGTGTTCCTAGGATTTTGTTGTTGATTACGAGAATAGCATCGACTGTATGAATGAGTTGAACTGTTATATATTGAACAAAATCGCTTTCTGCAGTCTGCAATCAAGTGACCTTGACGTTTGCAATTATAACACGTCATTCTTGCGACTTGATTATTGTTATTAACTACGTTTACATGTTCTGGCTTAGTTTAATTTTTTGCAAAAACTTGAGTAAGCAAGGGATCTAGGACAGTACACTTAGACATGTGTTTCTTTATCTGTTTGTACACATCTAATTTTGTACTTTCAGGCGTTATTTTTTTATCAAAACAGCCCACTAAAGCCTCTGGCAACATAATTATCATGCAAGTTAAATACATTAGTCGTAAGAAATCTTTCACGGCAATGTCATCTCCCTTAACCCATGTGAAATTACCTAAAATATCCTAATATTCATTAAGCCTATCGGCAATGAGAGCCACTCTTTGTAAAGCATTAAGCCTAGACATAGTGGCTTGATTAAGTGTATTTCTTAATTTTGAAACTATAGTTAAGGCTTCCTCACCGCCATTGATCGCACGTATCCTAACATTGAAATCGTCCCATGTAACTGCCTCTTGAAAAGAAACTCCCCTAAGATACGCACTTGCATCTCCTTTAGAAAAGTCTATAAAACTTTTATCTTCTTGCATGCACAAATTGTTCTATGATATATTTTGCATTTAAGTGACCGTCAACTGATGAAATACAAGACTCGATATTCTGAGGTAATAGCCAATAGACCCGACCTTGAAAAGGAAGAATTGCCGATCTGGCCCTCACTAGGGTTAGTACGGGAGCAGGGTTACTAGGTCCGGGGCTCTGGATACTTGGTCTGGAATTTACAGGAGGTGTCATGATCGCTTCAACTTTTTTCTATCTCTTCGATTCCTTATGATCCTATCAAAATCTCTATAAGAATACAGACGTCCACTGCGTAAACGCATACGCACTATACAACAAAGATATGTTGCAGATTATAACACAATCCCCCAAAACAATGAAACTAAGACAAAGATATTTCCCGAGAACTTCTGAAAGAAAACGGAATCAGCACAGAGAAAAAAAAATTCTAGAAGAAAATTCGAAGTTGAATACAGTTTCCTTTAATGAAGCAAAATGAAGATTTGCAAATAACTCAGCCCAGCAATAATGGACGATCGACTCATGACAACAACACTCCACTGCCTAAAACTGAATGAATAAAGAAATGTACTTAGCTTTCATTATATATGGGCGATGGTCGATGACGTCATTTTCTCTCTCTCTCTCTCTCTCTCTCTCTGGTTTGTGAGAGTTTAGCTACTGGATGAATGTTTCGATTATATTTCCCGTCTTATTGTTGAATGTTTTATTTCCTGGATATCATTCTTGAATGTTTGTTCCGTAAACATTGATAAAGTTGAATGCCATTCCTTTGTCTTCTTAAGATGTTGATTGAAGATCCTGTAGATTCATTACTGTTGTAACTGCTAATTTTTACAGTTGAAATCGCTGGTTCTTAAAGTTGATATCGCTGGGTCTTAAAGTTGATATTGCTGCCACCAATTCTTGGTGTGGTACTGTTATAAACGCGCATTATTGTTCTATCTCATGTGTCTTCTATGTGATATAGATTTATTGGACTTTTAGGTTACTTCTTCTGAATACGTCTAATTAAGTTAACTTTAAAACAGTTTATTAGTAGCTCCATCACTGGAGTATGGATGGTTTGGTCGGATGACAATTACGTATGACAAGATTAATAGAACTATCAAAAATATAGGTTTTGGTGATAGTATTGTATAGTTATCTCAGCATTTATTACAAATCTGATTACACAAGATTACTACCGGAAGTCATCTGGTTCCGTACAGAGACCAAGAGGTTAACTGTTTCTCACGGGATGCCTGTATTGTGTTGACGTTACATACAAAATGTTACCTGCGCAATGATTTAGCTTGGTCTTACTTTCACATCCTGTTATGACTTGTTCACACTCCTTCTCCCTATTATCCATTTGGTCATAGGTTTATAAATGTATATGTATATTACACATGTAATCAATAATATTGAGATTAATTTTTCAGTGGTTACTTTCCTCTTGGTAAGGGTATTGGAGAATCTTTAACTAAAGTAAGCAGCTTTCCCGGTAAGTGAAAACTCCAAAATTAAACCATTGTTCTCTCTTCTTGTAGTAACATAGCCTCTGTATCATGGTGTCTCACTGTCTTGGGTTAGGGTTCTCTTACTTGAGAGTACACTCGGGCACATTAGTCTATGTTATTCTTCTTGGCCTTTTTTATTTAATGGTGAGTAGGGCAGGCTTAATATAAGTATCATGGATTTCCGATGGTTTATCAAGAGGACCCTTATCTTTATCTATTTCTTAATGCTTTTGAAAACCCTCCTTACTGTCCTCCGTTTAGTTGAAGTATATATCCTATAGCCGGAGGGTACTTTGCCTCTCAGTATCTGCTCCGCCTTATTGACCAGTTTTTCCCACGTTTTATAAAGTCTTTGGTTTTATAAATCATACTATTTCTATTTATGTATGTATGTTAATGTTATCAATATTTAAATATAGTTTTTAAAATTAAGATCCTTTTCATGGTCAATATTTATTATCATCACTGGGTATATTGAGCGAAATCCGGATCCAGTACGTCCTAGATCTTTTGTTTTGTCTATTGTAATGCTATATTCTTGGCATGCATGCAAATAATAAAGATCCTTCAGTTGTGTCCATACAGAATGATATTCTTTTGTGCTCTGGAACATTAGTTTCCAATATGAGGCACTCATATGAGCTTTTGACATTCCTAGGGCCTGATAAATGGCTGTGTTCATTAGGTCCAAGTACCCTACTTCTCTTAAGCCATTCTATTAATATCATGAGATTTAGGTAATAAGAGTTTGTAACATTCATAGCAGCTTTAATTTGTGTTCAATCTACCGAAATTCTGATTTGGCTTGTTCTATGTTTGATTGCCATCTTGCCATTATTACTTAGATACAAGATGATAGAAAGACGGCTAATTCATGTTTTTCTTATTGATCACTATAGCTTAGGAGCATTGGACTTTGCCTTTGAATCAGGCTTTGATCAAATAAAAAGTGAAGCTACTCACATGTCTGGTAACTACTTGACTTCGTATGCATAGATTCCCCTGGCGTTTTAACAGGTAAGCAAGGTTTTCCAGTTTGGACAACTGGTCATGCCATGATTTTGTTAGTAGTGAAGATTGAGCAGCGTGTACCAGATGTGTCATACTCATGTAATATTTATAAGAAAAAATATCTCAAACACACTGTGATGGTATTTTTAGTGTTCTTTTGGGGCTTGAAATGTTAAAAATTGGGAGCCTTTGTCGATCAGCAGCCAGGTCATTCCGCATGCATAGAAAACAGATTTTTTTTTCTCGTTTTCTATCTGGTCATATGAGGAAGACGCTGTGCTACAAAAACTGTAACTATTGTTCTGCAAAACATCTACAAAAGAACACCATCTAACTTAAACGCCCGGGACTAACCAAACTTACAAGCCGTGTCCCTACCTAACGCCACCATGTAACCCATTTCACATTGCTGTATACTTAGTCCCTACCTAACGGTGTGCATACCAGCCCCTTTGACCAATCTTACATTGCCTATTCCTAACTATTCATCATCATAAATACAGGTGACTGCGATCATACATAAACCGAGAATCAGGATGAGCTGTATTTTTTCTTTAGATCCAGCTTCTGGGATAATTAGGAGCCTTTTTAACGACATCAGCATTACTCGAAGTCACTGAAGTCAGAATCTTCTATTGGCAACTTTTTCCTTCCCAGGGACAATTTTTTTTGTTGTGGGTTGGATGAATATGCAATTAGTGGAAGGGTAGGGTGTTGATATAACTTTTTAAAATTTTTTTTTTCGGTGGGATCAGTTTACGGGTAATTATCAAAGTGATATATGGTTCGGACAGACCAGGTCCTTCAAAATCACGGATACTGAGCGGGTAAACACACTTGACTTATTCCGGGAAAGCCTCCAGTTTACCCACGGTATCCTTCAAATAGTATCTTTAAATAGTATACACGTCAAAGTAGCTCTTGTTTAAATGTATATAGGTCCCGAATTTTGGAAGTACAGATCTTGTAAGTACTTGCCAATGGCATTCGATGGTATTGGTATGCACACTTGGATCGTCCAGACTCGCAAAATTAACGCTATGATTGAAAGTGCAGTGTAGAAGAAATTTATCCCTAATATTACTATAATCCTTTCAACAGTTCAAAACTACGCTAGTTTCAGGATGAACGAACGTTAATAATATTATGAAAAATGTCTTTTCTGAACAATCCATGACAACTTTGAAGAAGGTCTCATGGTTTTCCTGACCCTTCTGGACAAACACCAATTCCATCGACTTGGCTACGAACATTATGTTTGTTTATTTCTATCCCAATTTACATCTATCTTGACCATATTTCCCGATTCTCCAGTCTTCTTCCTACCCAGCATTAAAATGTCTGCACACACGTCACGGCAGATGTACTAATCCATGCACATATGAGATGCAAACACTTCGTGCATGGGCCAATGAGGTTCTGAGGATAACCGTACAAGATACATGATTAAATAATGAACAAACCTTTGCACCATAGTTTTTCACCATCAAAAAAGCTAAAGATATTATTGTTTAAACACCACAACAAAAAATTTAAGATCCCCATACTTTTATGATTTTCTATCATATTTATAACAGAACTCACTTGCTTAACATATACCCCAAAAATAACCTAAGAGTCAATCTTATACAAATAAGGTCTAAGTTCACCACTCTTGTTGAAATTCACAATCCTAACGATTCTTGGATTGATCACATTGAAAACAGATTCATAAGTATCTTCGCACTGATAAGTTGTGTGAAGACTGAAAATCTTACACATTTCATAGATGCTATTGTTACCGTGTTTTAATTTTTGGAAATATACGATATGGATTCGATAAATAAAGCCCTCTGGCAATTTCCCAGGTCAAGTCGGGTACCATTGGGTCGTTTCAAAATGTTGAGACTGCAGAATAGTTTAGTATTCCGTCGCTAAACCACTGTTAAATTGACATAAAGGCCATCTACAGGGAATTCTTGGAACTATGAGAGCGAGAAACTGTGGGGCTAGGTACAGAGCTCGTTCGATTTATAAATATCACAACAATATTTATGGTTTTCAAAATAATTATAAAATTAAGTGGAAAATACTCACCAAGGGTATTTAGAACTTTCTAAACAGTTTTTATGCTATATATGTTTCTGATAGAGTTGAAAAAAGGGTGACTGCTATCACACATACAGATGGCCAATATCAAACATACAGACCCATAATTGTATAATAGTGTTGAGCCTCTTGTTCCTTTGAATATGGATTTATTCAACATAATTGATAGGCATATTCCTTATAGTATCCTAAGGCACTGATTGAAGGACAAACCCTGGCCCAATGACAATTATGGACATGATTATTTGGAGAATAAGGAGGCATATCATCTTAGGAGGGGTTGCTGATCAGATATGATTTGGAATAACTATATTCAGCTTCGAGCTTTTGTTAAACAAGTGTATGCTTCAACTGGAAAGGAATACAATTTAACCATAAAGGAAACACTTCTTGTTACAACCCAGGAGTATAAGTGGTGGATTACCCTTAAATCTGCTCTCTTTGGTGAAGATGTAACAGTTCCTCCTTTACCTAAACCAGATGGCTCTTTCACTCAATGTCCAAGAGAAAAGCCATGCCTATTTTTTGACAGTAAGCCGAGTAATGAAAAAAACACGATATTCCTCATTCCAGTTTTCATGACGCCGAACTAGGTACTTTTGCTTTTTGAACTGTTAATATGTTAATATTAATGCATATGAAAGTATAGGCCATTTGTTTTTCGTTGAAGACCGCAGATATCCCATTTTCAATGGTATCTTTTATTTTGTTCAAATTTGCAATCAGAGGTTCTTTTAGCACTTACTGGAGAAGTGGAAATGCTACTTCATTACGTAAATGCGTATGCAGTAGCTCAAGTTCAGCTGATTACCACACAATATTTACAGTTCCAGTATTATCTATAGCTTTAGAACCTCTTTTTAAAACGTCTAAATGAGTTTGGTGAAGGTGATAATCTGACAATTTTGTTTTTGTTGAGGCCTTGGAGACCTTCATGGAATTTCTAATACTGTACAGAAATCCCTCGACTGTGGTCTGGAAGTTTATATGATTTGCCTTGATTCTAGGGCTGCCTTTGATAGAGTTAATCATGAGGCCCTTGTTTTCAGACTCAAACAGTTGGAAGTGGTTGGTTGTTTCATAGAATCATTATTGAATTTGAAGTAATATATCATAAAGAGTCCATTTTGATGTGTCACATAGTGTGTTAAACGTGTGATATGTGGTGTTCCTCGGGGTAATGTGTTTTGCCCATTACTGTCCTTACATTATGTAAATGACGTGTCGTTAGGTCCAGAAGACAATCTCACTGCATATACAGATGATGCTACTCCCTTCACATCAATTCCATCTCTTGAATGTAGATTATGGGTTGTTGAATCCACTAATAGATATCTACATAAATATAGTTCATGATGCAAATTATGGGGTATAAAGCTGAATCCTAACAAAAAATCAAAGTATGATTGCAAGTATGTCGAGGACAGTGGCTCCGCAAAATACGGATCTCAGAATGAATGTTTCTTAAGCACTGTACGAGTCTTTAAATTTTAAGTTATGATTCTCGGCCGCAAATTTACTTCTAGGAAAAAAAAAAAAAAAAAAAAAAAAAAAACATTAGGTCGTTCTCTTTAGCAATTGCACACAAAAAATGGCTTATCGAAAACAATTCCTGAACGATTTTCAGTGATGAATCTATTCTAAAGATTTGTTTTATTTCTTTCTTTCTATCTTTTTTCCCAGTATTTTTCTCCTGCCTGTTCTTCGGCTACTGATTCTAATCTCAATTTTGAGGAAAGGAACTTACAGTTTATTGAATTTATTACTCCTGTTTTAGATAATGATCTCTGGCACTGTTAGTCAATTAATTCGTTATGCATGGTGCATAAGATTTTTCACAATTCTGACCATCCTTTACGTTAAAATCTTCCCTGATAGTACCATCCTGTCCGTGATACTAAGTATACAGTTGATCCTAATAATCATGACATCTCTATCATGACGCTCAACAATACACTGTATTTCAGAAGTTTTACTACAGCTGTGACCAGGTTGTAAAATGATGTTCCCGATCGACTAGCTGCATTCGCAGAACTCCAAAAGTTCAAACTTTCAGCAATATTTTTTATTTCTATGTAAAACAGTCTGACATAAGTATATTTTTATGCTTTATATATGAGATATGTTTTAATATTGTTAAAATTCCTAGAATATTTAATTTTAACTACTCATTATGCCTCATGTAGTTTATTTAATTCTTATTCCCTTTCCTCACTCGAGTATATTTCCCTGATGGAGCCCTTTGGCTTACAGAATCCTGCTTTTCCAACTAGGGTTGTAGCCTAGCTGAAAATAATAATAATAATAATAATAATAATAATAATAATAATAATAATAATAATAATAATAATAATAATAATAATAACTAGAAAAACTCTTGATAGATGCCATTCTTTATTGGCTGGCTTTATATTCTGGAATCGCGAGGTTGATTTTGAGACAATGGCTTGGCTTTTGATGAGCGTTGTGGAAAGGAATGCGAACTTTTTCTTAAAAATGCCCTACTGAATGGTGAAATAAGGAATGTATCATTAACAATACTGTTGAATAAAGTTTTTTAGGGAAAAACAAAAGACAAAAAGGACCTTCAAACGGCACTGGTGCTCCTTCTGCCAGTAGTCTTCCATCGTATGTCATCATTATTTTCTGAAGATGGACATGGCAACATATTATTCCCAAGGAAAATACACGAGAAAGTGAATTGCCCAAATTTTTTTGGTCCAGATAATAAAAGTCATGGATTTTGTCACTATTCCTGGTTACTCAGTGCAGTGTCTTGAAACGCTGATGCTTTCCCATATTTATTAAAATAGAAAATCTATAGGACAAAAAAAAAATCTTTTCATTCATGGACTATATATAACCTTATCGAATTCGATTACGTGAAATACATTAAACGTTTAGGTTAACAAGTCCCTCTTGTCACATGGAGTGTGTTAGTTAGATACTAATAAATGATGAGAGGCGTTGAAATAGCCAATTATTACATCGTAAGATGAGTTATTGTCTAAGTTAATTTTCACAACAACAAAATTGCATAAATGTTCTTCAAGAGAGGGAAATAGAGCTTTATATCTTGATATTACATAACGGAGGAAATAAGAGTTTCTTGCTGAAATTCAAATGATTTGATCACTTCAATATAATAGCATTCACTTGTCAATAATGGCCACACAGAGGGAGAGTGGACACTCGTGAAGACAGTTATATGATTAAGTTTATTAAAACTAAAGGAATTATTGGACATCTCATGGCCTATCAAGGCTCGCCATGGTTAAGATAGGCTTACCATTGAAGGTGAGCTTATTGAGGGTTGCCCCACTCACCTCTAGGACTCGAATGGAAATGGTCCTCGACTGACTGACACTGCATATTCTTATTGTCCATACATTGCTGGGGGTGTGGTGGTTGTCTAAGGGCTTATCTCGCCTAATGGTAGCAGTGGTAGGTGATGTAACCACATCAGACTGGTTCTTACACTACGACCCCTCTCCCCGGTGTACCTGGTGACATGGAAAAGATTCAATACACGTGTGCTTGGCTCAGCACATACCAAACAGTAGGGAAAGCGGCTCGAACTGCTTCCCACAATACCAATGGATCCGGGAGACAAAGTCATAGGTTGGCAAAAGCTGCCCTACTTCCAGCATATTTACTTTATAATGGAATAACTCTCTCTCTCTCTCTCTCTCTCTCTCTCTCTCTCTCTCTCTCTCTCTCTCTCTCTCTCTCTCTCTCTCTCTCTCTCTCTCTCTAAAGACATGTTATTAAACTTCTTATTCATTCCATATATGCACAAATGTCTTTTCATATATTGTCTTAAGCAAAAAATAAGATGGCTCCATTTTTCCAGAATAATTATATTGCCGATTTCGAGAAAATACTTTTCTAAAATATAAATCAATCAAAAATTATCAAGAATACTACTAGAAAACTGGATGTTAATACTAGTAATTCGAAGATTAGGCTTCAACTGAGGTGCTTTAAAAAAATGTTCTCCTTATGTATATAATTCTCATGTGTAAACTCCATTCTTAAAACAAAAGAAGAGAATTCCCCTTTTTAATTCTTGAGCATATTTTTTATATAAGTATGAATGGGGAAACCCGTTTTATTTTCCTAAAATAATAGTTTTGCCTAGCTGCGTCTAAAATACATATATTCCTCAAATATTGACTCTTTCTAATCCCACAAAAATGACATTTAAAGTTTATAGTCTACAAATTGTATCCATACAAGTAATATTGTAGTCCGAGGTGGAAGACCAAAGAAAATGTAGTGTGTGCCTATAATACCAATGGAAAAAGTCTTTAACCTTGACAGATATTGGTGGATTCCCATCCTGGTCCATTGCATTCTTCCCTTTATTTGATTCAGGGAAGATATATTCAAAGGAAGGCTATTCAACTGCCTTTAGTGATAACTTGATAAAAGAACACCTTTATCAGAGAAAATAAAAGGAGAAAAGATTTCTTTTTGAATTTAAGTGAGCACGTTCATTATAAATTTATTTTTTTACTATATTATATTGATAGGGAACGTCAAAGCCCAATTACAAATATATAAAAAAAAAAAAAAGAAATAGAAAATAAAAACTGAATGGAACAGGCAGTACCAGTAAAATAAACGTTGCTGTATCAAATAAAACAGATGCATAAAACAAATCGGAAATTGATTTTACTATATGTTTTGGAGTTCATTCCCTTTGTGCTTCCGATTTTTAAAAGTTAAACTGCTCTCAATATGTTCTCGAAAGTTTTATCTATATTTAACTTGAAAGGTATTAAGGAAACTTTCTAAGGAACTGTTACTTACAATAAAACTGAATATTCGTTTGCTTTCATTAGTTATTGTTGTTAATAAATGCTACAATTTGTTAGTGAATAAGACTTTTCTAATTACATTATAAATAAAATAAGAGCGCACGTTTCTATTTAATCCAATTTTTCATTATATTAACCATTAACTTTTTCTTTTTGCATCTCTCTAAAGGGCCGTCTATTATTATTATATTATTACTATTATTATTATCATTATTATTATTATCATAGTGTTTTTTGTTGTCATTATTATTATTATTATTATTATTATTATTATTATTATTATTATTATTATTATTATTATTATTATTATTATTATTATTATTATTTTTTTTTTTAAGAATAATTTTGTATAATCTGAAATATGATAGCCAACCTGCACATTGGGCACTGTGTACGAAAATCTTTTAGCATTAATGAATATTCCAATATGAGTATGTATATATGCACATATTTCTCTTATCAGGAAAGGGGGATTGATAGACAGTCCATCACTATGTAAAAAAAGTTATTCATGAAATACTCGTTCAAGGTTGAATAGAAACTACTCATCGTGCCCGCCATCTCGATATCTCATCAAATGGTCCTACAACAGACAATACAAATTGCACAGCTTTATGTTTTATGAATGTTTTTTTTTTTCTTTCTTTCTTTTTTGGCCATTGAACTACAGGATAATATTTTTGTGTCAGCAAGCATGCAATGGTGCCCTATCTACATTTCATTTTGCAATTGTTAACTTGCGTGCGTAACTTTTCATTGTTTTTTTTATGGTAAAGCTATTCGAGTTTCCTACTATATGAATTCATTTGTAGAAAAAAAATAAAAAGATAAAAATTCTCCGTTTGCACAGTTCGACAATTTACATAATAGTGCTGTTATTCCGTTGTTTTCACAATGTTTATATTACAACAATTTTATGCATTTTTTTTGCTCCCCCTTTTTCCCTATGAGATATTTGTTGAAATTCTACATGATATGATAGGCCATGTTTTGTCCATTAAAAATTTTCTTTTGACTGACGAAGGAAGAGAGTCAACAACAGATGTATGTGTTATATTGTCTCTTTGTATTTTGGACCAATTTTCAGATCACATGACAGATATAATGTATCCTAAAATTTTCACCAGTATAACAGCTTAATCTTTGCATCCATAACATGTTCTATAATGCAACAGGAGATGTACAGTGAATCTATGTCTCCTTCGGAGCAAGTCATAAAAAAAAAAAAAAAAAAAAAAATCTTTTCTTCAAAGATGAAGAAAAAAATAACACCTAGACCATAAGAATCCTGATAGAAGATTGACACTATAATATTCATGGCTTTGTGGTTAGCGGCCTGATGTGATATTGTATTGATGATAGGAGACATTTATAATTTACTATCCACTGCATACGAAAGTGGAGTACTTTGTTGTTTTGAATGGAGCTTGCAACAAAAGCTTCCTTCTTTATCCCTCGTTGTGGAACTTTGTTTGAGATTCAAAATTTCACATGTATCGTTGGATTTTGGAGTAGTCTCATATACTGGTAGGTTCAGGAAGAGGGGCACCACATCTAAAGATGCAGAGTTTCCTTCGCTGGAATGCCCTTTGATGGTAGTCAGAAACTCAATTATAGAGATCACGCTCGATTGGTCAGGTACATTAAGTGTCAAAAGAGTGTTATGGCTATTGGCCAGTTGGCAATATCCGTTGGGCACATGCTGATAATAGTGCAAAGGTTTCTATTTCTGCTACATTATTCACAGTGGTTCTATTTCTCCTAAATTATCCAAAATGTGCCTAGAAGAATTTTTAGGAATTTAGACTAGGAAATGTAAGAATTAACATTAATTGGGAATGCCTCCACTTAACATTTACAGATGATAATGCTAATGATGATGTGGCTAGAATAGAAAAACCAGATATGTAGGACTTAAAATTAATATGAGTAAAACAAAGATAATGAAAATGCAGAGAGACAACAAATAATAGTTATGGAGGAACCTCTAGAGATTGTTAACGAATATACACACTGACAGTATCTCCCAAAAATATGAGAAAGAAAAATTTAAAAAATAGGTAACTATAGGACAAAGAACTTTTGATAACTAAAATACCACATATGAGGTTGTGAAATGTAAAATATAACTTTCTCTAAAGAGAAGATATATTTAATCATATGATCTTACCGTATCAAATTATACATAAGAGACTAGGAGCCATACTAATGACTTATATCATAAGCTAATTC
Source organism: Palaemon carinicauda (assembly GCF_036898095.1). Taxonomy (NCBI): domain Eukaryota; kingdom Metazoa; phylum Arthropoda; class Malacostraca; order Decapoda; family Palaemonidae; genus Palaemon; species Palaemon carinicauda. Next base: position 26,124 of record NW_027170362.1, read on the forward strand.
CAACTCAATAAGCTAGAGAAACTCAATTATATATCCACCGCTCTAATTTCAGCTACAGTACTTGAACAGATATTAAACTGATTACCACTGGGATATACAATGACAAATAGCAGATTAATACGAGTGACAATATATGTAAATTTTTAATATATCGTAACTATATAATTCGAGTGATCAATGGGAATATGTATTAATCAGATCCGCTAATATATATAACCAACCACCCACAAAAGGCAACATATACAAATAGCATTCGACTAAAAAATACAAAAACATTCAATGATAAAATATGCAGAAGACAGAAACATATTTATCCTCAGTTTTATGAAAACACAACAACAATAACAATAATGAAATACTGGATGAAAAATCTATTTTTGGGTGAGGTAGCCATGTCGTCCTGATGGAGGTTTCTATTAGGTAGCTTTCTAGGGTATATTTGACTACAGTGAGATATTCCCAGAGAATTATACCGTAAAGTATCCAGAATTCTAACTCCTGGAGCGAATATCCCTAAATAATCTCACAGAGATATCGCTTAATATCAGAGGACGTATTCTTGACACGTCACATAGCTATCTTCGCCCCGAACAGTATTAACGCTTCGAGGGGGAATAGTGACAAGAATCTGAAACGAGAATGAAAAGAGAGCCGCTCATAAGGCATCTCTCCTATTCCGTTTCCAGTGTGTATCTGATGAAGGCGGTAACGCCCTCTTTATTCCTTGTAGCGATATAGGAGGTGGTACAGATACTGTATTATAGGAAAGGGTCAATAAGCCCTTTTACAATAAAAGGAAGGGCGGGTCCATCAAGATGACATGGCTACCTCACCCAAAAATAGATTTTCCACTTCGCTCAAAATCCGTTTTTTGGGCTCAGGCCATGTCGTCCTGATGGAAGTTTATCAGAGCATTACTGTATCTGTGGATTCCCAATCAGTGCCATACTCTCAAGAAAGTATTTTCCTGGTCCGTCTAGACCTAGAGACCTATGATGTTACAGTCATACATCATTTCATCTAAGCATGAACAATGTTAGTGCTTCCTGCCCCCTACAGGGATGAGTCATAGTAGACTCTGGAAAAGTCTCGAGGAGTACATAAAAATTTATGGATGACAAAATGACAAGCTTGTATAGTGGTCTCGCCCTATACATTATAAAGCAAAGTTTGTATAAGAGTCACCAAAGTCAGAATGAATTTGTGACACCTTCCCCAAAGTGACCACTCTTATTAACTATTGGATGATGGTTGTATCCGCATAGAAACAAATTTTGCCTCTTTGTTACCCACCCGTTAGGGTACTACGTCAACCTTTCCAAGGAAGTTTTAGGGTGAGTGGACTTTTGCTTGAACCAGGGAACAGTCTCGAAAGACATACCATGATAAAAATATCCATATTTTAATCTTATTGCTCAGTACATTTCTAATAAAATGAGTGTGGGCGAAAAGACGCAGGTTCATTATGAACTAGTTTTTTTAAAATTTAATAAACGAACATATCAGATCACATTTATAAAATTTATATAATGTGGATGATATGCGTAGAAGCATAAAGAAAAACAGTCAACAGAAAATATAGTTTCATCTACTAAGACACAGATTTGCCACTTCAATAGAATTATTGATAATAATGATATAGTCTGTATACTGTTTACTTACACTAGCGTAAAAAAACGCTTGGCACAAGTGTCCGTATTATGCTATAGATTACCGACGTCAATGGAACAGTTCGTAAGGACACTTTCGTGGCCTATCGCTCAGCGTGTAGTA
>NW_027170363.1:0-12500 GCF_036898095.1 Palaemon carinicauda
TTATAGAAGGATAGTTGACCCTCAGCTTCACCACCCCCAACAACAACAACAACAACAACAACAAAACCAACAGAACAATTGACCAAGCAATATCGCGAGTGACGATAAAATCGCTTCTCAAAAGATCAACAAAATGTTCACAATGAATATTATCAAATCAATGCCAAATCCTTCCTTTCCTTCTTTGTAATTTTCATCTTCATCGGTACTTGATATAATCTTATCTCTTGAAAGTGAACAGATATTTTGCTCAAAGATGAATCATTAAAATATGTTTCTTTCTATAACAAATATCTTCATGGTTATGAACCGCTCTAACTACATTACAGAATAACTTTTGTCAAGGCATCAGGTAAACTGTAATAAACTGTAAAAGTGTGTATATTTAGTCAATCTTTTCTATTCCAGAATATATATATATATATATATATATACATGAGAGAGAGAGAGAGAGAGAGAGAGAGAGAGAGAGAGAGTGAGAGAGAGATGTAATCTCAAAACTATTTTAATTTAAAATGAATAATTTCACTCTTTTCCAATAAAGTAATATCTCCCATTACGTATATATATTGTCAAAGCCTATATCAGTAAAATAAAAAAATCATATCTGTGATTTACATAAAAATGGTTGCCATCCTTAATGATATATTGAATAACAATTCCTTTATCAAACCTGTAATATCTTGACTTCCTTTACTAAGGATTTATTGGCTTGATTCATTTCCTGAAAATATAAAGATTTGAAGAAATGAAAAGAAGCACAAATTTACCACGAAAAAGTATCCACCCCAATTCACATTCTTTCTAATATTATCTGATATGATAAGTTAGATGATTTTTGTTTATATCTTTACAGGGCATCAAGTTATCTTGTCCAAGACCTCCAACAAGCTTTAGCAAATGCAATTCACAGACGTTACTGGAAAGCAAAGAATTTCCCATCATTCCAGCCAAGAACATTGGCAAGAAGTCGGTGGTAAGAAGAAGGAAAATAAAAGTTTTGAGGTGACCAAGACAATAAAGTTATTATAAGAGACTTATGGGATCAATGGTGATGTGGTAAGGAACTAGAGGGGCAGGAAGAGGGTCCGGGGGGGGGGGGGGTGTTGAAGGGGTCAGGGGTTGATTCAAAAGTGAATGAGATCATCCAATAGAGAAGCGGTTGTTGATACGTGCTTTCTCTGACCATAAAGATGAAATATTCATAGTAGAGAGAGAGAGAGAGAAGAGAGAGAGAGAGAGAGAGAGAGAGAGAGAGAGAGGACAAGATTATTTCATTTATGTGATGCTTCATAATTATCAAAATAGGTGTCCATGACTACTACCAACACAATCGACTAACTACCCTTTACATAACTTACAAACGACCTTTCAAACCTCAATAACTAAAGATATTAAGTTGTTGTTTTGCATCAACCGGACATTTGATCATTACAGTCAAAGCTCAGGTTTCATGTTACACATCCAAAGATGAACTTAGAAATACAGACTAAAATCTATATATTGTTCTTTTGTGAGAACAGAATTCACAGCTATTGAGTCATTAATTTCAGGAGAGAAATTGTGATTACAAGGGATAGTTTCCAAGTGATCATGATGAACATATTTATTTCATTGCAAATTATAGTAGGAAATACATTACATTAATTTACATGCAATTACGAAATATCGCTTTACCAACTATGATAACCAGAATAGCTTTCAAATTAACAAATGATACAATTATTTCGATTTTATTTCATCAATTGGTTCATAGTCAGTCAATGAAACGCTCTAGGCTTTTGCATACAATTTTTGTTTTTAAATTGAAGAACGTAATTGCACAAAGAATCTATTAATAATGCTGAAATTGATATTTTCTGGTATAAATTTAATAATTTCATCTTATGTCTAATATTCATGACCTGTTTTCTTATCTTCATTAAATATTTATTCATTATATTCTCTCTCTCTCTCTCTCTCTCTCATCTCTCTCTCTCTCTCTCAAGTCAAGTCGTAATATGGTAAACATTGAATATTACCTATTCATTCCCATTTGATGTAAATTTTACCAAGTCACACAAATGATAAAAAAAAAAAAAAAACGATGATAAACTACAAATGAACAATGATAGTTTTTCTTTTCATCTTACGAGTTGTTTTACATATGTAAATAAACATCAGGAGACAAGACCTAATTTCAAAGCTAATATGAATCCTTCGAGTATTTCCCGGGGTCGACACGATATCTTTTATTTTGTAAACACAATATAATAATGGATCTAAGGATTACTGTAATAAGTGAAAGACAACTGTCTTCACATTAAAGAGAAGAAATATAATATGATTATTAGTTTAATCCTTGTAATGATTTTAATCGTCTATTTTTATCTGATCATGACGCACATCCGCCTATACATTCCTTGAACAAACACACGAAGACGAGTAAACAATTGAATAGGGAAGGTGTTTGTGTCATTAATAATAATAATAATAAGGATAAAGAAGTGGGGAATATGGGGAAAGGAAGAGTACCCCTGGATACAATCCAGTTTATAGTTCAAAGGCAGGTACTCGGGATGGGAAAGATTAACGAAATAGAGAGAAAGATGAATACAGGAGAAGAATAAAAGAGAGGGGCAGACCCTTTTGCATATTAGGGAATTGGTAATGGTATTATCATTTGTAATCACCAATGTGTGTCATTAATGCAACTCACTTCCTCTATACAAACCTTCGTCAGAAGTCATATCCACTCGATACCTTTTAGAATATGGTGAAGATTCAATTTTAATTTCTCATCTCCCCTTCTCATTTGCAACATATAATCTTTTAATCTAAACATCATCCTTTTGTCAATTCATCGATATATCATTCATCTGTTGGACTGGGTAAGAAAGCAAAAGCCTTGTAATTACAGTTGGGTTACAAAGAAACCAGAATAATTCCATTTTGAGTTCCGGTGGCTCCTTGACCTCCACTATATGGTAGATTGTTTCTTCTTTCATTTATTTTTTTCTTTGTCTACTTTATACAATAGATAAGTTTTCTTCCAAAATTTCAAGACCATAACTGTTTCGTGACAAAATGTCACCATTTATGTTTCATGTTATTAAAACGGCTCTTCTAAGATTTCATGCAAGTAGTAATTTTCATAGACATATTGTGCATACGACTGAAGCATCCGGAAATACTAAAGAGACTGAAATGATTAAATATCTAAATATGTGAAACAAAATAAATAGAATGAAAGCTTTCTTCCTGTTCGTTTCATGAAAAAAATTCCCTATGTCCTCCTGACATCCCTGAGCAGTTGATAGTTGGATTGGAACCATCTGGGAAGATATTAAAAGGGCGTCATCTGAGATGGGTGAAGCAGAGGGGTAGGATTAGTCCGTACATGGAGAGAGAGAGAGAGAGAGAGAGAGAGAGAGAGAGAGAGAGAGAGAGGTAGGCTGGTGAGTTGTACACATACATCACATTACGACGTATATTTGCTGCTTTTTACCATTTCTGTTCACTATAGGCTACTTATAATGGCCACTTTTAATCCTGTCTTTGTTGTGGATTGATGATGTCGATCACAAGTAAACCCCGGACGATTTTCTAACAGCTGAGATTCCTGATTTTAGCCGAAGGAGGAACAAGTGAGTCATAATTCCGTGTGATTCATAATAAAGAGAAACGAAATTTGTAGAAGGATTTTTCGGCTGAAGTAAAAACAGGTGACTCACTCTCATTTGGAGCTTTTTCATTATCCTCCATCAAATGTTACAATTAAGAAATCTCTTCTTTCGTCTGTGTTCCCAATTCCAAATATATACATATATAACACAAACACACACACACACGCACACACACACACACACACACACATATATATATATATATATATATATGTATATATATATATATATATATATATAACACTCGAAGCTTTAATGCAAGACCCTTTTGAATCCTTTTCCCTAAACAATATCTATTCGAATCTGGTGAGATGCAACAATTGTCTATTCTCTTCCTCCTTCTCCCTCTGGCAGTTTTCAATCAACCTATGCATTTTCCCTTTCCACATTTCATCAAGTTCAATTTTTGCTTTGCCCCCCCCCCCCTCTCTCTCTCTCCCTCTCTCTCTCTCTCTCTCTCTCTCTCTCTCTCTCTCTCTCTCTCTCTCAAATCTTGGAGTAGAGTCATAATATGGGAAAGATTGAATATTACCTGTTCACTCTAATTTGATGTTATTTATATCAACTCAAACAAATAATAATAATAAAAAAACAGGTTAATACTGAAAAAAGATTACAAACTAGAAACAAACAATAACAGTTTTCTTTTTATCTTACGAGCTTTTTACATATGTAAATAAACAATAAAAGACGAGACCTAACTTCAAAGCTAACATAAATCCTTCGTGTATTCCCCAGGGTCGACATGAAATCTTTCACTTAGTCAATACAATACAATAATTGTATGTAAGGATAACTGCAATAAGTGAAACACAACTGTCTTCACTTTATAGAGAAGAAATTTAGTATGATTACTAGTTTAATCCTTGTAATGATTTTAATCGTCTAATCTTTTCTGATCATGACACAAATCCAGATATATATCATTTGAACAAACACACGAAGACGAGTAGACAATTGATTTGGAAAGGTGTTTATGTCATTAATGTAACTCAGTTCCTCCAAACAAACCTTCTTCAGAAGTCATATCCAAAATCTTTCCCCTCTTGATACCTTTAATAATATGGTGAAGATACAATTCTGATTTCTCATCTCCCCTTCTCTTTTGTAACATATAATCTTTTAATCTAAACATCACCCTTTTGTCTATTCATGGATATCTCATTTGTCGGTTGGACTGGGTAAGAGAGCGAAAGCCTTGTAATTAATTACAGTTGGGTTACAAAGAAAGTAGAATAATTCCATTTTGAATTTTGTTGGCTCCTGGACCTCCACTAGATGGTAGATTACTTCTTCTTCTTTCATTTGTTCTTTTCTTTATCTACTTTATACAATATATAAGTTTTCTTCCATAATTTCAATGGAACTTGTGTATACCATAACTGCTCTGTGAAAAAATTTTTACCATTTATGTCTCATGTTATTAAAACGGCTCCCCTATGACTTTATGAAAGACATATTTTGCATACAACTGAAGCATCTTGAAATACTAAAGAGACAGAAATAATTGAATACATAAATATGTAAAACAAAATAAATAGAATGAAAGTTATCTTCTTGTTCGTTTCATGAAACCAATTCGACTGTCATCCTGACTTCCCTGAGCAGTTGATAGTTGTATTGGAACCACCTGGGAATCTCGACGTCTGTTGCAGTCCCAAAAAGGAAGATATTACAAGGTCGTCACCTGAGATGGGAGAAGCAGAGGGGTATGATTAGTCCGTGCATGGAGAGAGAGAGAGAGAGAGAGAGAGAGAGAGAGAGAGAGAGAGAGAAATTAAAGACCCTTACCGCTATTTTACTGCATAACCAAATCGGATGAATAATCAGCTAATTTCAGTTCTTTTTATCCTAAACTATAAGGAAGCTTTTGAGTTTTTATGCATAGCATTTAAAGCCCCACTAGTTACTCTCTCTCAATCTTTGAGTCCAGTCATAATATGGAAAACTGAATATCACGTATATATAGAAATCACACAATGCCTAATTTCAAAGCTCACATAAATCCTTCGTGTATTTCCCAGGGTCGACATGGAGTGTCAATCCTCCATTTATTGTTACTCCTCAGTGAGGGAATTATCAGCTGTGCCGCAGATCATGTTATGCAAATGGTGTTGCAATTGCCAACATCAATAAGAAAGAGGAGTGAAAGAAAGAAGGAAGAAAAGGCCGAGAAGCAAATGACGAAAGGAAGAAAGTGACAAAATTCGTCCAATCCAAGCGACCAACAAATAGCTTACTTTAATAAACTTTTATCTTATCATAATTGGCATTTAATTGATAGAATTACCATGATATAACTTAGTTATGACATAATTTTTATCATTATATACACACACACAAACACACACACACACACACACATATATATATATATATATATACATATATATATATATATATATATGTATATATATATATATATATATATATATTTATATATATATATATATATATAAATATAAATATATATATATATATATATATATAATCTGGTACCAATTAATTTCTCTTTGCCTTTGCAGTAGCCTTCTTAACTGATTGTGCTTTCGATCAAAGCTTGTAGTGATTCTGTGATGGAGAATAACAGAAATGGAAAATCCAGATCTTATCTGATCATGACAAATAACCTCAAATTTTTTAGACTATTAAATGATCAGTGATAATCCAAAGTGTCCATTTTATTAACCTCAATTAAGAACCTTGCTCTAAGAGGCAAATATTGATGCATTTATAATTCTAGATTTATATTCTTAAGAAGAGTCAAAAGAACGAGATTTAACAAGAGGAAATGAACAAGAAGATCAAGAAATGTATTCATAGAATATCATTTTACAGTCTTTCTGAAACTCTAATAATTCATGCTGTTGGAATTGAATCCAAGTAAAAAATAAAGTAGTAACTTTTTAAAAAACAACATTGTTCCTAATCCTTTTTATTGTGGCAATACTATATTGGTGATTGGAAATTCAACACATGGATGAATATACTAAAATAGATGGTACGAAAACTGTTCCATCCGTGTGTCATTAATAAACAATACTCCTCTCTCTCTCTCTCTCTCTCTCTCTCTCTCTCTCTCTCTCATACAATACTTTTGCCTAAAGGATCCCCATAACACCTCCATTCCACTTAAACGTAGAGAAAATGTGAGAATAATTAACAGAGACCAACAAACACACATGAAAAAGAACACCGTCATTTCTGGTTCCACAAATTCCCACTGTTTTTCTCTGGATGTCTAATCTCATTATTGTCACGTGTCCAACCTCACCTTCATTATTAGATCGCAGAATTCGAATATGATTACATTTACATGCAGACTGTGAGGAATCTGATTTATAAAATAGATTAATATTAATTGTATCTAGAAGCGAAAAGGGCGTCGAGTTAGTACAAACTAACTGATTTGATTCAAGAAAAATAGCTATTAATACTATATATTTTCTTATTCCTAGAGAATTTCTATTATACAGAATACTTGGCCAACTGAAACGAATTATGTTCAAATCTGATCTTGATGACGGAAGCATGAATGAAGCATGAGCATTCGGTAATCAATTGCAGATGAAGAGAGTAACATCTCTTAGAATTTTTTTCCAATAATAAGAATAATGCAAGGAAGATATTTTAATAATTCCTTTGGATAATCAAGTCTCGTACTTTTAATATTCTGAAAATTACTCTTCCTATGTAAGGAGAGGAGACATGATAGAATGCATGGTGAGTTTTTAGAAAATAGGCGAGTGAGCCAGTTCGGTATCGTAGTTACGTTAAGTAATTGACCTTATTCAGGAGGAAACCTATTGTAGTATTCCAAAGAGATTGGTCTCCTAAACTGGTAAAAAGCATACCTAAAATTCAGAGCAAAAATATGATTTTTTTTTTCACTTAATTCTACCCTTGAGAAAAGATTTTGCGTTTGGATTAATTCTTAAAAAGGCAGAAATAACTTTTGACGTCGTCACTTAATGATTGATTAATAGATTGATTATGAGTTATCTGGCATCCTGGCGTCATTAATGAGTGTAGACCTGAAAAAACGGGGGGAAATTCTTCTACTGTTGAAATGAGTACATCTACTCTTTATGAAAGATACATAATATCAAAAACTTACTTAATATACGTCGTATTGTGTATATTGTACCAACTGTGTGTCACACGATAGTACATAGTAATGACATTTCATTTTGTGTATATATTATGCTCGTTTCTTCGCTCTTCCCTCGCACTAAAAAGAACCTAAATAAACATGCCTGTTTCTCTCACCATTAATGGTGTCGGTTTTGAACAGGAAATTTCTTGTCGTATTGAGCTTTTGTATATAAAGGAGAGTGTTCACTAATGTGACGGGCCGAGAGAAGGTTATGACTCAAAGACAGGATGAAAGCCACTGAGTGAGTTTATTACAGAACACTCGCCTTTATATACAAAAGCTCAATGCAAAAGGAAATTTCCTGTTCAAAACCGACACCATTAATGGTGAGAAAAACAGGCATGTTTATTCAGGTTCTTTTTAGTGCGAGGGAGGAGCAAAGATACAAGCATTATATATACACAAAATGAAATGTAGTTACTATGTCCGGTACAATATTCACGATCAGTGATGCTAGGGAGGCAAGTTCCTTGTAAAGTCAAACAGATTTACAAAGATTATGCGTTGTTAGCTCAGCGTCCCCCAGTACTCAATTGAGAGAGAGAGAGAGAGAGAGAGAGAGAGAGAGAGAGAGAGAGAGAGAGAGTTGTTTAATGTTTGACTGTAGCGTGTTCGAGGCCCCATTCATTGGAAAACGTTATAAATGAAAATATTATTAAAGCTCTTTCATAGCATTAAAATCGATGGTGTCCTTGTAGTGAGTTGTTCCCCTAAAACTTTTATTATGAAACTGGTCTCTTATAACTCATGATAATACTGTTGATTTCATACTTAATGGACATTGTGATGGTTCAGAGTCTCTTTGATGGAAGTTTGTAGGAGATTAATGCCTTTGCTAATAGTTACTTTGGTTTCTTGTAAAATTCGTGTTTCGATAACATAAGACCAGACAAATAAACTTTTCCGGACGGGGTTGAAGGCAAGGAATGTATCAGTGGTATGAAGTCATCTCACGTGTGACTGAATTAAATGGAGACCTTTATGAAAGCTCTTTTCTAGGAAAGATGTGCTTCTTACAGAGAGAGAGAGAAAGAGAGAGAGAGAGAGAGAGAGAGGGGGGGGATGAGTAGTTTTACTATCAATAGACATACGAAAGACTGAGGATATTATTAAGGCTTTCAGGAGGAAACTGAAGACTCTTGTTTTCCAATTGCGTCGATAATTTGGATTTGACAAAAACGAGCATTATAAAGTGTGAAATGCTGAGTGCCTTAAAGGAATGAATTTGATAAAATGAACTATGAAAGGTTCTGTAGAGAGTAGGGTTCCCTTGCAGTGTATTACAAAAAAAAAGCAGTAACTCTCACAGTAAAGCAAGTTAGTAATATTAGAATGAAGACTGATTCAGATACCTAACACAGTTGTAAGTTTCGTTATAATGATTTGTAACACCCTCTCTCTTCTCTCTCTCTCTCTCTCTCTCTCTCTCTCTCTCTCTCTCTCTCTCTCTTGTTCTTTTCCTACTGTCCCACGACAAAATAAACAAAGAGTTTAGAGTTACAAGTCAGATAAAAGAACGAAAGAAAGTAATTTATAAATATATATATATATATATATATATATACACGACAAGAAGTTCAGTAAAGAATTACATTGATTCTAACTTTTCGGTCTCGATTAGAAATATCTTTATATCCTTTTTTTTATGACTGGATTTTCTATCTCATCTTCAAGTACACAAACGAAATAGAATGGATTCCCTTGAGTCAATATCTCAGTCAATAAGACGGAAAATGTGGATGAAAGCAAGAAATGAAAAGTAACTTGAAGACCATCAATAATAGCATTAAAACAAGTCTTGTGTAAAATCATTAATTTTCTTTCTCGGAGGATTTGACTTTTTCAGATTCTGTCAGGTTTGAATTCTCTTTTGTCTGAAGACAAATGATTTAGAAATCAATTTGTAATTGATTGATTGTCACTTCGTTGCATAATCTAATCAGCAGAACCTTTGAGATACCGAGAGAGAGAACGAACACCTTTGGCATAACTTATTTTCCTCATTAGACAAAAGTAAGGCTTTTATACATTTCATGTTTCAATTGAGAAATCTACTGTCAATAAAATGAGAGAGAAGTGTATCATCGCTATAAGATACAATCTATTCGTATAGGTGTGAACAAGAACGCACGCAAACACGCACAGTAACGTCGCGATACGAAAAATGTCCGCCAGACAGCAACAATTGTCAAGGTTGTATTGATGTGGTCATGTCTGTAACGCTTACACGTAAGCAAAGAGAAAGAGAGAGAGAGAGAGAGAGAGAGAGAGAGAGAGAGAGAGAGAGAGAGAACTGCTTAATGTCTGACTGCCGCCCGTTCGAGACCCCATTCATTAACTACAGTGTAAAACTTTACATCTGTAAAAATTATTATTACTCTTCCATAGCATCAAAATCCTTGGTTTCGTCGTAGTGAATTATTCCCCTGAAACTTTTATTATGACACTTGTCTTTCGTAATTCATGAAATTCCTATTTATTACATGTTTATTGGAACTGATCTTTAATAGCACATGCTGTAATGGTAGAAGTTTGAAGGAGATTAAAGCCTTTGCAAATAGTTGCTTTGGTTTGTTGTGAGATGCTCTTTTCAATAACAGGGAGTAAATAACAACAATATAAGATCTTTTCTGGATGGCGTTGAGGAGAAAGGATGTATCAGTGGTATGAAGTTATCTGTGGTGGTACTAAAGTAAATGGAGAACCTTATGAAAGTTCTCAGAAAGATATGTTTATTGTAAACAGGAGAGAGAGAGAGAGAGAGAGAGAGAGAGAGAGAGAGAGAGAGAGAGATTTAATCTCCAAATTACTATAATTTAAAATAAATATTTTCACACTTTTCCAATACCAATTCCTTTCTTTCTAAGAATTTATTGTCTCGATCTATTTCCTAAAATTATGCAATTTTTGAAAAAAGGAGAAAAATGTAAAAGAAAAAATATACACAAAAATGTATTGACCTCAAATCACATTCATTGTAGTAATTACTGATAATACAATTTGGAGGATTTCTCGATATTTTTAAAGGACAAAATGTCATCCTGACAAGAACTTCCAACAAGCCTATGACAATTCAACTCCACAGACTTTACTGGAAAGGAAGTAATCTTCCAGTATTCCAGAAAACTGACAAAGTACATAATCTTCCAGTATTCCCGGCAACAGACCAAAAGAATCTTCCAGTAATCCAGACAACTAACAAAGGAAGTAATCTTCCAGTATTCCAGACTAGACAAAGCAAAGAATTTTCCAGTATCGCAGACAATAGACAAAGGAAGTAATCTTCCAGCATTCCAGACAAATGACAAAGCAAGTAATCTTTTGGTATTCCAGACAGCTGACAAAGACTCTTGCTGTTAGTAGCATTAGCAAAAAGATTTGCTCTGTACTAAGTCAGTGGTAAGAAGAAAAATACAAGATTTGAGGTGACCAACACAATAAAGTGGTTATAAGAGACTTGTGGGAACTTAGGGGATGCGGTAAGGGACAGGTATGGGAGTAGGGGGGCGGGTTGTCTCAGGGATGGGGGGTCGGGTATAGTGTGTGTGTGATTCTAAAATGGAAGACATCATCCTTGAGAGAAGCAGTTGTTGATTCTTGCTTTCCTACCTTAAAGTTCTATTCACTTCTGAAGTCTCTCATTTTATCATATGAGACACTATGGAGGAAATATACGCAGTACAGAGAGAGAGAGAGAGAGAGAGAGAGAGAGAGAGAGAGTAATAGTCTTTGATCCCCTTTTTGCCTTTCACCTGGGGGTGGATGGGGGTGGGGGGGGTGACTCTGGGGGACTGTTCTTCACTCTCTTTAATTATATATTTTCTATTTTTATAATTTACGAGACTTTGAAACCGTTTTAGCTGTTTCACACAAATCTGATTTTATACCTTTTTTGTTTATCTTATTTATGTCAATATTTTCAAACAACAGATTCAGATTACAATGAAAATGAAAATAACGATACCAGTAATGTATATCTTATCCTATCTCCCTAAACAGAAGTATTTTCAAGTTCAAATCTGCCACCTCTCAAATATGATAACACCGGATCCTCATAATCGCTACCAATATTTCGATTGTATTAAATCATATTATTGTTATTCACCGATGTAATAATTGGATTATAAATTCAGTTAAAATTACTATATCACACAATTTATACCATTAACCTTTTATACGATACAAAGCCGTTGAAATTTTACAAAATGTCATTTGTGTCATTTGGAATGTGTTTGGCCTGATGTGTCAAGAAGCAGTTTATTGTGCTAATTGAACCATTTTGATGAGCCCCGCAAGAGAGGCTATGTATTATTATTATTATTATTATTATTATTATTATTATTATTATTATTATTATTATTATTATCATTATTATTATTATTATTAGTAGTAGTAGTAGTCAAGCTACAACCCTAGTTGGAAAAGCAGAATGCTATAAGCCCAGTGAGGAAAGGAAACAAGGAAATTTCAAGGCGAATAAGGAAACAGTGAGAGAGTCTCTTAGTTTGGTCCAACAACAGAAGGAGAAGAAGAAGATTCAGTTGTTCATAAATATTTTTAATGCAAAACCCGAGGGTCTAGTGGCAGCGACACCCAATCCTCCATCAAGAGAGACTGAGTTCGATTCCAGGATGAAGGAAGATGGATTCCATATTGCTTATTCTTCATTATTATTCTTC
>NW_027170363.1:17500-37500 GCF_036898095.1 Palaemon carinicauda
TAAAACTATGAAATCATATGAATGTCTAAAGGACCTCGGTCCTTCTTGGGAGGGAGTCTGCATCTATTGGATCCATCCTCTGTCAAGTATTTGACAAAGGGACAGAGACGAATATATTGTATATACTACAAGAAGTCAAGTGAAGAGTGAATTCCAATGTCAAGTTCAGGCCAAAGAATTCTTCACTTCAACAAAATTAGATTGACTCTACATTTCGACAAAATACATCTTTATATTATTATTATTATATTATTATTATTATTTATATTATTATTATTATTATTATTATTATTATTATTGCGATTGGAATTTGATCTCGTCTTCAAATTAACAAACAGAATAGAATGGATTCCCTTTAAAGTCATTATCTCAGTCAATAAGATGGAAAATTTGAATAAAAGGAAGAAATGAAAAATGCTTTGTAAATCATCAATCAAAATAAGTCTTGTGTGAAATCATTAATTTTCTCTCTCGTAGGATTTGACTTTTCCGATTTTGTCCGGTTTCAATTTTCTTTCGTCTGGAGACAAATGATTTAGAAATGAATCTTAAATTGATTAATTGTCACTTCGCTGCACAATCCAATCTAATTTAGTAATGGGATGAAGTATGATTAAAATTAACGTCTTACGCGGGAACACACACATACATACACACAAAGTACTTTTTAACACAGGTAGACTGTAATAACCGGAAACTTATGCATCAGAAACTTGAAGCCTTACGACATAAATTATTACAACCTAAACTAGCTTTGGACAGAATAATACTGGGAATAACAGAAAAAGAGCAGCATGGATACGAGAGTAAACTAAAGTAGAGGATATTCTAAGATATGAGGAAAAGAAATGAACATAGGCAGGACATATAATGAGAATGACAGGTAATAAATGGATATCAAGCGTAACAGAATGGGTCCCTAGAGATTATAAAAGAAGCAGGGGAAGTAAAAGGAGACGATGGATGACCAAATAGCATAGAAATAGCATAAACAGATACGATTGGAAGGACATATCTGAGTCTTTTGTTCTGCAGTGACAAGTTATGGCTGATGATAATATATTATATATATATATATATATATGTATATATATATATATATATATATACATACATATATATATATATATATATATGTGTGTGTGTGTGTATGTGTGTGCATGTATGTATATATGCATTCCTCTGGGTTCAGGGTATGCAGAGGACATCGTTTATGGTAACTGCATTACGATATCCAATCTATTTCCCAAAATCTCATAAATATCAATATTATGAAACATGATTTGCGTTTAATCTCATGCAAGATTTAAAGTGAATATCATCAAAGGAGCAATAAAATATTCCTAGAGGAAAACTATATTCTCAGGATCCAGTAAATAGCAAAGGACGAATTACTGAGCGAATTGAGATTTATGTGTATCTTTTACCCAGGTGGTATCGGGTGCAATGTGTTTTTACCTGAGGTAATGCATACCAGTTATAACATATTCAGCATTACAGTAATCATATTATGTCATTATCAATTTGGAGGATGTCAAAGGTGTCCCGGCTATTATTATTATTATTATCATTATATTATTATTATTATTTTTATTATTATTATTATTATTATTACGTGTTAAGCTACAACCCTAGCTGGAAAAGCATCATGTTGAAAGCCCAAGGGGTTCCAACAGGGAAGATAGCCCAATAAGGAAAAGAAAAAAGAAAAGGATTACCAATTGAAACAAAACATTTCAAGAACAGTAACAACATTGAAAAAATTTTTCATATATAAACTATAATTTTTTTTTACTAAAATAAGGAGAAGAGAAATAAGTTTAGATAGTGTGCCCGAGTGTACCCTCAAGCAAGAGATGTCTCTGTGCTTTTAGGATTCAATGAATTTGACTAAAAGGAGATGGAATTCACTTTGTTAATTTATTAGGAATAATCAAATGTGAAAAGTACAGTGTCATGAATTAGCTCTTGATCATATGTCGTCCAAAAGTCAGATTTTCTGTATAAGAAACAAAATGCGAGACTTGACTTTTCTTCTTTCAGAACATCAATTTAGAATCGAACGAATTCACATATATGTCCATTGGAGAACTCCACAAAAGTAGTTAGTTCAACGGTTGGGATTTTTCAAATGGGTCGAGAATGATCGCAAAACATTAATAATTAACCCACATTTTGTATATAATTTAAACGATAAAAAAAAATTGTACTGTTTAACTATGAAAATTTTACCATCCGAATATACGTGTTAAAGAGAAATATATATATATATATATATATATATATATATATATATGGTAAAAACACCAGAAGCTTACACAACAATTGATCAATTTTAGAGGCTATCAAGTTACTTTGCTTTAGTAATAATCATAACTATAATGATAGCATGATAATGAGGATTTTGATTCAATGTGACTAGACACTGAGTTATAGCAATATTTCCTTTACGAAAAAAGTTTTCCTGATTGAATCTAATATCTGCTTTTCTCTTTTCCTCTGTAGTGAAAAAAAACTTTCTTATTCAAGAGAGGATTTTGCTGACTATTATTTCTATTTTTATTTTATATAGTGTATTTACAATTGAAGAAATTTTTATTTTTTTTCTAAATATATTTTAAATTAAAAATATATGTAGTCGTGAATACTTTTCAATAGAAGTTTTAAATCCCATTATATTTACATTAAACGTATTTATCATTACGCTTTTAATATATTTTAGTAATTGGAGGATTTTGCTGACTAATATTTGCTTTGTATAAAAGACAGTTTCGAAAGTTTTTCTATTTGTTATTGCAGTGTAACGATAGCACTGATCTACATTGCTATTCCAATCTCGAGAACTCTCCTAATCGGATTAGATACTTGGATTGGAGTCTTCCCAGTCATTAGTCATAATACCCACAAGTAATGGATTGTCAACCAATCATGATATCACCTCCTAAGGAGATTAGATTTAATTGGCTTTCAAAGCCAGGGATAAACTACTACGTTGTAGTAGAGTATAACTTTGGTTACAATTAGCTTCATTCCTTAAGGGAAGAAAAGCATTTAGACTAATATTACACACACACACACACACACACACACACACGTTTTATACGAACTCCAAGCACACTCATGAATTTGGATCCCAACTTCCAAGTCAACGAATATAACCTGTGGAAACTCTAACAACAAAATCGAATAATTGCTTTAAAGTGTTTTTCCTTTCATGTCTCGCATTACCAGTAATTACAAGTCAAATGAAGAGAACAATTTTGTCATTATCCCATTACCAAGTGTTCATGAGTTCTTAAGTGATGTTAATGGGAATTACCTCGAACTAAATTACGCAGTTTATGAAAATTAATTTTCTCTACTTTTTCTTTGGAAGAAAACTTTCTTTTTTGGTGAGCAAGTTGAAGGGATTATTTTTGTTTTTGCGTTTAACGTTCAGAACAATTTTCAACATATCTGAAAATGTTTGCTGTAATTCTTAAACCAACTCGTGAAATGATGGAGAAAATAAGCAACGCCCAGTTACGACATAGTGATCAATGGCCTCCTGACCCCTGCGCCTGGTTTTATAGTCCAAACTCCATGTAAGTATTCCTCCTACCATCTCCAAATAAATATTGGAGAGGTTTTTCTCTCCTTATCTTTAAATGAGTTTAAATAATGGTTCTAAAAGTGTTTATTCAAAGAAAGACGATGAACGTGCATGAAGGAAGTGGTTGAAATGAGGCAACAAAATGTAAACTTCATCGCAAAATCAATCAATCAATTAATCGTTTTGAAGCTGTCCTGTTGAATGTGTCCCTGTCGCCTGCTTCAAAATATGTTCTCACTAAGTATTTTCTCCTTCTTATTTCTGGTAAACCTTTCGGGATGAGGTTGCAGAACCCAAGCTCTATTCCACCTTTGCTACAATCAATAACATTTGGCAAATCATCTAGAACGGAATTGGTTTCTTAGACAAAAGGAGGATCGTTAGAATTTCATGGAATAACCATGGAGCTGAACCTTTGCTTTGGGAAGGCTGGCAGCATCACCGCTATATCTCTGACCCATCTATTCTCATCAGGTCGTTTCTGGCAACTACATTAATTCGCATACACCAACTGATAATTATCTCATGTTGTTCAATTCTCTTTTCGATATGTCAGATATACTCAAGATTACAATACACAGTTTTTTCATGCTAGAGATGGAAATCACAGTTAAGAGGAAATTTATAAAGAAATTTATTCAGACAAATAACATCATAGAGGAAAATAGAATAAAAATTGTCCAAATATGACGCATTTGTATGCAAAAATATCTACTTGCTTTATAAATATATATATATATATATATATATATATATATAATATTACTTATTATAGACCAGACTGAAGTAGATGGTACTTGGTATATTACATCAGGTAATAACTGTCTGTGTGGAGTTAATCTTTCGCATCAAAGACTCCATTCACAGGCATGTGCAATTATTGCATATGAATACTGTTTACATGCTTTACTGATACTTATCTGTGTTTATATATATATATATATATATATACATATATATATATATATATATACATATATATATGTATATATATATATATATACATATATGTATATACATATATATATATATATATATACACACGCACACACGCACACACACACACACACACATATATATATATATATATACACGCGCACACACGCACACACACACACACACACATATATATATATATATATAAAGCCTATGCATTGATATGTAAAACATATACGAATATGTATTTAATTATATGTTTATATTGATAGGGTTATATGTTCATATTCAGTTCTTCCCTGTTCTTGGTTAACAAGACTCTGTCATCTTCATAGAACAGACACCATTGTGTCTGATTGTAATTTTTGTATAACATTTACGAAAAATTAGTGATATTTTACATATATAATTTGAGAAAAAAAATTCAAAGTTTTAGAAAGAGTTGCATCAAGATTATCCAACACAAGTATCTGGCTTCTTAGCTAATACCAATTCCCTAACATTGCAAGAGGGTCTGCCCCTCTCTATTATTCTTCTCCTGCACTTCTCTTTCTCTCTATTTCCTTAATCTTTCCCATCCCGAGTACCTGCCTTTGAGTTATAAACTAGATTGTATCCTGGGGTACCCTTCCTTTCCCCATATTCCTCCCTTCCCTATTCTTATTATTATTATTACAAGCTTCCATATGATTCCCAGAAGAACGTTGGTGGAATAACCAAATATTATTGCATACCCACTTGGGTATAAAATGCACACAACATATTGAATAAGTTAAGTTGGTCTCCTGATGCCCTCTCACCTATGGGTGTGGGGCAGTCTTCCTTGTGCCTACTGTGACCAGTTGGTAGTGTGATTATTCCTTGACAAAGTTGGTTTTGACGTATCATTTGGTTATAACGAAACTTTTATTAAAATAGCTCGTACCAGCAGTGAATTCAGGAGGGATAAATCTTTGAGAGGCAAAGTTTTTAAACCAAGGATTAATATGCAACAAGAAGAAATTCCTGTTTGAGGAATTATTCAATAAGTAGAAAATGATGTTTTCTTAGAGAGAGAGAAACGACTTCAGCCCAACGCGTTTTTTATATTTCAAGTTGGTTGATTTTCTGGTGATTTCAGCATATTACTTACCTGTAAATGAGTGAATAATTATTAGTAATCATCCAGGGGTATCCAATCTGCGTTGTCAATTTTTTATTGTTGATATGTTCAATCAAACGCAGGTGTATACATAACCCTTTAATGTATAATAAGAGGATACATTGCTCTTGGCTCTGGGCTTCCAACAACCAACTCTCGTAAACAATCTTAAAAACCAAAACCTGATAAAACAACATAAGAGCATCGCTCTCAAAAGACTTAAATCCTACTGCATTACAGAAGTATAAAGAATCATATCTATCTATGAGGTAATTAATAAATGCTTGAGCCCTATCATCAAAATACATTATTTCAGTTATGTACAATCTTAACATGTCTTATCAATGCAATATGATGCAATGTTGCGCTCAATACACGTAACATTTGAGGTAATACAGTACATTATTACAATAATACATAACAGTGTTCACTGTAACCAAATCTGGCTTCGTTACTTGGTTGTTAAGGAAATTTTAACAATGAATATGGGACATGGTATATCGTCTCTTGGGTTCATAATAGCATTGTATTGATGATGCAACAGTATTATTCATGAAAACAAGGTTAAATGTGCAAGAATTAAAAAGAATTATGGAAACAGGAATGATAAGGATACCCTTTGTGTTTTGTACAGGGAGGCAGAGGATACTACAGAGCATTTGGTCATGTCATCCATAAAACTCGCACACTGGCCATTTTGGAGAATGATCAAGTCCCTAATTTGATAGACAAAGAGGTGTATTTGGGCGTAATATTTGTGGTATCCTTTAACGAACAAAGGCAATTTTATAACCAAGCATTTTTAGCCAGAAAGTTCTACCTGAAGGTGTTCTTGACCTCTGATATGTGCGTCTTAGCAATGCAAAATACCAATGATTAGTAAAATGAGTCGCTGTATTGCTTTTTGTTCCAAACGGTTATGCAACATTGGATGTTCAAACTGACTGGTTTGTGTTTAAGTAACTCGGTAATTTACTTACCTCATTAATTCTAGCTTGTAATTATTTACATTTCTGTACCTATTTATAGGTTTGAGTACCTAGAATTGTTGACTGTTACAACCAATGAATGACACTTAATTGTTTTGTATGTATTTAATTTTTCATTCCAGACTGTAGATTTTCTTTGGATTTGATTTTACCTAGAGCTACAAGAATACTGTTGGTACTTATATAAGCATCATTCAGAACCTACGGAAAAAAAAACAAAAATAGAGAACAGAACCAATTGCTCTCTCTCTCTCTCTCTCTCTCTCTCTCGTCTCTCTCTCTCTCTCTTTAACTGAATTGCCAATGTGAATGATGAAGAAAATAATCTATAATTTCTATAGTTTTCCACAATTTGCTATATTTTCTTTCTCCCTCTAAATCTGATATTAAAAATTTGTGAGATAGTTTTTGTAAAAATAACTGTTTTTATGGAATCTTACAACAGACTAGAAGAGCAGATCTTCCTGTTTCCCCTTAAACATAATTAGAAATAGACCAAAGGCCATTATAGGATAAGAAAGATTAAGAATGCTGCATTTATTGACATATAGACTTTGATAAAGGTATGAAATAGAATTAGATTTCATTTAGTCCCCCTCGAAAAGTCAAGACAGAAACTAAGAGAACAGTGTTGTGAGTTCTATTTTTCTGCAAAATCTTTAGAAAATTAAAATAAATTAATCTTCATTATAGTCAACGAAAATAAAGTTTTCACGTTTGTATTCTATCATTCCGGTTCTTTACTTATTAAATACTGATGAAGCAGGAAAAGGCTTCCTCCAGTCTCAGTGAACGTTCACTTAGTATTACGCAAATTCCTGACGAGTGCGATCAGATGGAAAATATTTTATCATCATAATGATGTGTTTTCAAAAATTTGGACTATTTACCGTTTTAAGAATTATTTTTTGTGTTTATAATTATTTTTAATTATTATTAATTAAAATCTTTGTATCATTTGGGAGATTCAGTGAAAAATTTACATAAATAGTTATAGAAAAAAAAATCAGAATTTTAAAAAGAGGAGGATCAAGTAGCTTGGATTTGAGGGTAGGCCATGTTATATAGTTAACGTTTGCTCTATACTATTATTGAATACCCTCTTGACTGACGGGTTGACAAAACACTAATTCCAAACGTGATAGCACAGTTCTCTCACGTATCGCGTAAGTCGAAAGATGTTAAATATATTATCCTTCCAGAGTATATATTCGTAATGCTCAGCTCACTACTTTGTGTAATCTATGGTTGTAAGAACCATCTAATTTACCTCATAATAAGAAGAAATGTAAAATAGGTTTTAAGTAGGTAAAGAATACCTATTGTATCAAATATTATATATATATATATATTATATATTATATATAACTTCTTTTTTTACCGCTATCTCCAAAATAAACTGGTCGTTTGCCTGACAGGTATCCATATATCTAATAGTATCAGGCATAGTATTAATGTAACAGAAATTCTGTCTTCGATTCTTGGACGCCAAGGAGATATTGTAGCTGTTTTATATGTGTATTTGTGTGTGTGTGTGTATGTCGGTCTGTCTGTCTTTGTATTTGTATGTTTCTGTTTTCAACTCAATCAACTCTGAGTTCTCCTCTCCCTTCCATTCCACTTCAAGTTTTAATGAACAGACGGAGACACAGAAATGGAGAAGGGTTTGTGTGTAAAACCATTTGAACAGGAATCTCTTGTCCTGAGTTACATAACAGGAAGAGTAATTCGGTTGATAAAGTATAAGAAGGATGAGGAAAGATCGAATCAAAAGAGACCTTTAACCCTGGATAGGTACGGTCCTCGGACACCCCTTTAAGGGTATACTCGGACGCGAACGACCCCGACGCCAAAAAAAATTCCTGAAAAATCAGTTTTTGCAGTAACCTCCTTTTTTCTTTTGCCAAAAAAAACTTCAATGAATGCTTAAAACAACTGTAAAGATAAATACTACTCATCTGCAGAAAAACTATTTATTATAAATATTTTAATAAATTAAGTAGAAAAAAAAAAAGACCTGACATAAAAATTCATAAAAAAAAGTTTATACATATATACACAAATCCTTTTAGGAATTGATTCTTGAATGTTTAGGACACATCTTGATGTATTTTGGATGAAGTCAGACCCATGGAGGTGAAGATCTGAAATGAGAAAAAAAGGGTAACTTTTTTTGGCCAAAAAAAATTGTCCAAATTTCATGAATTTTTTTTGGGTACCCAAATGAAATAGGAAGTGGCTAATTTTTTTAGGGAATAAACATATGTTATCCTAAAATAGAAATATGTAAAAAAATCTTCATTATTTTGTAAATTACATTTATATCAGGGGCCATATCTAAAGGTAATTTTTTGAGTACTTGGAAATTTCGTAAAAAAATACATATATTTAATATATAATATGATATTTATGCAGGTAAAAATATACCAAAATATCACAAATTCTATAGGGAACAAGAATATATATAGATAGGGCAACTTACGCTTCGGATATGTCCACAAAATGGCCGCCAACCACACTGACTCAGACTCCCTAATCTGCCACTTGAAATGTAGGAAGGGTTATGTCAATTTCACAGGTGTTATTACTAATCTAATTATTATTGGATATGCATAAAAATTGTATGGTGGGTTGCTGGATAATTGTCGATTATTTTACGACTATAAAATTAAAATTCTGACCCAAAAAATTTTTTTGGAAGGGAAATAAAATCGAAAAAAAAAAATGTAAAACAATATTTTAGCTAAAAAAATTTGATGATATTCAATCAAAAAAAAAAGTAAACAATAATTTTCCGACAAATAAACATCTAGAGGAATCATTACTCTGTGATAGTTCCTTAGTACGTAGTATTTGAAAGAATTGGGAAAAAAACGAAAAAATGGCAATCACCGGAAAATCGAACACATACCTATATATACGCCATATCTGGCTAAAAAAAAGATAGGCATGGGTAGCCAGATCATCTAGAAACACTTTCCAACACTATAAAAATATAAGTTTTGCGACACTACTTGCCAATTCCTTACGGTAACATGACTAAGCAAAAAAATGCAAAACAAATAAAAAGGGGCACTCGTGGAAAAATGGCCATTCTAATATACGGCATTTCAGAAAAAAAAAATTTCAGCCACGTGCTAGGCAAACCATCAAGGCATATTTTCCGACAAATAAACATATAAATGAAATATTACTCTGTGATAGTTCCTTAGTACGTAGTAATTTGAAAGAAATGGGAAAAAACGAAAAAATGGCAATCACAGGAAAATCGAACACATACTTATATATACGCCATATCTGGCTAAAAAAAAAATAGGCATGGGTAGCCAGATCATCTAGAAACACTTTCCAACACTATAAAAATATAAGTTTTGCGACACTACTTGCCAATTCCTTACGGTAACATGACTAAGCAAAAAAATGCAAAACAAATAAAAGGGGGCACTCGTGGAAAAATGCCCAACATTCTAATATACGGCATCTCAGATAAAAAAAAAGACATGCACGTGTTAGCCCAACCATCAAGGCACACTTTCTAACACATAAACATGAAAAAAAAATCAATAATATACGGCAATTCCTTACTACGTAGTAAATTTTTACAAATATTGAAAAAAAAACAGAAATTGGCAACCGCAGTTAAATACCCAATATACCAATAACTACGTCGTATCTGACAAAAACAAAATCACGCATGGGTAGCCAGATCATCTAGACACACTTTCCAACATTAAAAAAGCAAAAGTTTTACGACACTATTTCGCAATATCTTACGGAAAAAAT
Organism: Palaemon carinicauda; assembly: GCF_036898095.1. Lineage (NCBI taxonomy): Eukaryota > Metazoa > Arthropoda > Malacostraca > Decapoda > Palaemonidae > Palaemon > Palaemon carinicauda. The sequence goes on from NW_027170363.1 coordinate 27,942, forward strand.
GACTTGGCAAAAAAATTAAAAAAAATTTAAAAAGGGACACTCGCGGTAAAATGCCCGACATTCTAATATACGACATCTCAGATAAAAAAAAAAGACATGCACGTGTTAGCCCAACCATCAAGGCACACTTTCTAACACATAAACATGAAAAAAAAATGAATAATATACGGCAATTCCTTACTACGTAGTAATTTTTACAAATATTGAAAAAAAAACAGAAATTGGTAACCGCAGTTAAATACCCCAATATACCAATAACTACGTCGTATGTGACAAAAACAAAGTCATGCATGGGTAGCCAGATCATCTAGACACACTTTCCAACACTAAACAAGCAAAAGTTTTACGACACTATTTGGCAATATCTTACGGAAAAATGACTTGGCAAAAAAATGAAAAAAATGAAAAAGGGGCACTCGCGGTAAAATGGTCCTCGTGGTGATGAACGACATTTTAACTAAAAAAAAAAACATGCACATGGTAGCCAAACAATCCACCAAGACTTTCCACAACTGATAACCTATACAAGTTGCACCATTCTACGACAATTTCATAATACGTAATAACTTTGATAATTATGCAAACTACCTCAGAAGGGTAAACTCGGACGCGAACGACCCCGACGCGTCTCAGAAATCGGGAAGGAGTACAGCTACAGCAATGCACATCTGGACACTACTAGAGCGTGTAGGGGAGACACCTCCTGCAGGTCGATCACCCACAAATTCAGTCACAGGGGTGAGTCACGTGAGAAAAACCTGTTTTTTTTGACGCTCGGGGTCGCAAACGACCCACCGTACCTATCCAGGGTTAATTTTACTATAATACTTTGAATATGATTCTCGTTATCACAAGGAAGGATCCTCATTTGACACCGTTGGTTATTTTCTCTCCATAACCTAAAGACAGAAGATTTAAAGACACATTAATCAAGATATGTAGTTGATACTCAAAGGAAAAGACAGAATTATCTCTCGTGAAGGTTTATAGCGAGAGGGAAAACATACATATCCTCTGTTAAATGTTTAAAGGACGCTCATGAATGGCAAAGACAAGGGACGGTGACAATGCCCTAGCGAGTAGGACACTGCCCTGGAGACTAGCCTCATATACATATGATTAGTGACTACACTAAGACCCTTTTACTCAAGCTAGGACCAGGGAGGGTCAGGCAATGGCTACTGTTGACTTAGCAGGTAGACCTATAGGCTCCCCAAACACCCCATCCTTAGCTCACAATGATGGTGACTTTGCAGACAATACAAGAAACTACCGAGCTTAAGCAGGTCTCACATCCCAGTCCAGCAGATCGCTAGGCAGAGACGTTTCCAATAGCAGAACTGTCATCAGAGTCTGAATAAGCCTTTATGGATCCCATACTATATCTTTGAGGCCACATAGTTGTGCAGTGTGTAAGGAAGTTTTCCGTAGACTAACGGAAAGTGGAATCATGTAACATTCCTTATCTTTATTTGTGGAAAACTGTTATGAAGTGAAACTACTCATAGTGATGATGCCAATTAACTAATTTCTTTCTTTCTTTCTGGTTATCAATGATATGTAGGCATATACTCAGTGTCTCCATTTGGAGTAAGAGAATAGAATTCTTCCATGTTATGTAACTTTTCGGAAATGTAATCCTGAATATGTATTTTATTTATTGTCTGAGCTTTCCTGATAATATACTCGTATGCAGAAAACTAGTTAGGAAAGAACCTTGGAGAAATACTCTGTAGTCAGTCTTTTACAATATGATTTTATTGGTGAAAATTATAGAAAATATTCTCATTCATTTATTAAATCATAGGAAATAAGGCGACTGAAATTCTATATATTTAGATGGGATAAAACAGTTTGTATGAATGTGAAAAGGTGGGACTAATTCAAAAATATATTGGAGCATTGCTAAATACATTTTCTTTGACTTTTAATTAATTCTATACTAAACTTTCATTGTTGCCTTGATGTGAGGTCACCTTTGATTAACGCCCAGGAAGCCTCTTATACAAAATATCCAAATCCTTCTTACAGTCATGAGTATGAGCCTCTCAACCCCATCACCTCAACGAAGTAATGGAAAAAGACACTCGGTAATCAAGCACCACATAATACAAAGTAATTATGATCCCCGATCTCTCTCTCTCTCTCTCTCTCTCTCTCTCTCTCTCTCTCTCGATGTTTATAATGTAGGTGTTGAGAAGAAACCCACATTCCAACGAACATTTTTATTTATTTGTAGGTTCTCTCTCTCTCTCTCTCTCTCTCTCTCTCTCTCTCAAGCCTTTATAACAGGCAGTCTGAGTTGTTTAGTCTAAAGGATATTCTTGAAAACGCAATTAGTCACCAGTGCCACCTGAGTAATGTGTATATATATATATATATATATATATATAATTATCAAAGGGAGATTTCAGAAAGGGTTTGAACAACAGAAAGAGAGAGAGAGAGAGAGAGAGAGAGAGAGAGAGAGAGAGAGACGCTATTCTCTCTAAAAAGTAGAATTAGTAGATATCTACTTTCTGGGACTCTACTCTTGTGTTTGGCAAAGCCATAAAAAGATAGCAAAATCCATCGAGCAAAAAATGCAGAGAAAAGACAGCACATTTTGTTAGGACAAACATTGATCGCTCCACCTCGATTTTACTTTTACTATCTCCTGTTAATATTGACACTGATCATTCTTAAGAGCCTCCAATGCAAACAACAGTTTTCAGAGGGACAACCTTCGACAAAACAAGTTATTTCGTCTTTTGTCTTTTCCTTGTCTGGTATGCTTGTGAGGACGAGGTCTCCTGCACTGCTTGTTTCAGCGCAACACATTTAATATTCTGTATTACATAAATAGTTTAATAACTTCCTTCCTTTCAATTGTCTGACAACTCATCGCCTAAAGGAAGTCTTTGTGAAAGAGCCAGAGTGGATGAAGGAGGAAATGGAATGGAATTGGAAAGCAAATTCTTATAATTGATTCTTAATCTATAGTGATGTTCATTTCATGAAATTTGTTCCCATTACATAAGACCTACTTGCTATGGATATGTGGTGGAATAAATGGATGTTTTTTCTTATATTTAAACAGTTTTTACAGGAATTTCTATGACATTCTTTTTCTACTTGAAATGATGGTAATTATTGTTCAACTGATTTCAACTGAAATGGAAGATCTTTACTGTTTTACGCACTCACAGAATCTCCTATTTTATTTTCAGGTTAATGTCGTCCGCATCAAAATCTTGAAATCTGTTGGGAGTTTCACTTAAACTTATCATATATCACCTTTCACCTGGTCTTAATATTGGCACACGGATTCTGGGAATAGGGTTGCAAGCGCCACACCCATGACCACAGGATGGTCAAGTGAAGGGAGCTTCCACAGCCACAACAGCATCTGATGTGAAGACTCAAAATGGCTCCTTGATTGTTATTTTTTTTTCCTTCTTTGTCTGAGGTTAGATGTGATGGAAGGATCATCTGGTCAGATGTGATATTGGAAGTTGAAATATTCTGTCTATTCAAGATATGAGGAAGATTTTGCTTCTTTTCTAATTGGAGTCACATTGTGCAAGGTCATCTCTTCGCCAGGAGCAAAGGATGTTGACAGATACATTCACTGTTGCGTTCATAGATATGGTTCAAGACTCTCTCTCCCTCTTTTAACATATAAATTTATATTTATAGTTATGAGCGTGCATATGCACTTACATACATACATATGTATTTATATTTCAAATAGTGAGATAAAATAGTTTTCAGATTCGAAATAATTATTTCCTGGAATAGAGAACCTGTACTTCTGAATCGAAACAAAACTTGACATTAGACTTGAACCTTTCGTGTAGTTCAAAATATTTGAGTCAATTTTTGGCTTCTCTATACATGTTCAGTTGAAACTAGTTTCTACGAGAACAAAAGGTCCACCTTAGAACAAAAATGCTCAGCATATACACTAATGAAATAACATCTCGTGTCCCAAACAGCTCTTCCCATCCTCCTCTCCTTCTGCAGAGACTTCTTCCCAAACCACTTGCATGAACTTTTATAAAAGATTATCTCTGAACATCTCTGTAGTTATTCGAAGCCATTTAGATATCTGGACACAGGATATGAAGACCACTGAAGGGGGATTTCTCACTGGCTCTAAAAATCTCGATGGACATCGTAAAAATCTCTTCCATTGAATCATTTTGATTGAGTTTTCCTTTTTCTGTCATCATCTAAGGAGACGGAGGTATAGATTTTTCTTCTTCTTTTATATTTAGAGAGAGAGAGAGAGAGAGAGAGAGAGAGAGAGAGAGAGAGATTCCATGTGGGAACAATTCCAATTGGGTAGTAATCTTCATAACAGGTTACATGAAATTGAAATAAAGTTCAAGATCTCCATCTGGAGATTTTAGATTGGATTAAATGTCAAATATTAAATCAAACCTGGTTGAGAGAGAGAGAGAGAGAGAGAGAGAGAGAGAGAGAGAGAGATTCCATGTGGGAACAATTCCAATTGGGTAGTAATCTTCATCACAGGTTACATGAAATTGAAATAAAGTTCAAGATCTCCATCTGGGGATTTTAGATTGGATTAAATGTCAAATATCAAACCAAACCTGGTTGAGAGAGAGAGAGAGAGAGAGAGAGAGAGAGAGAGAGAGACTGTAAACATGGCAAATGTATCCAAAATTACCGTTTTAAAAAGCCAAGGAAATTACTAACTTGTTGCCACTGAATAAAAACATGTGAACTATTATATCATGTAGGGTTAGAAACTAACTCTCTCTCTCTCTCTCTCTCTCTCTCTCTCTCTCTCTCTCTCTCTCTCTCTCTGAGTTTTTCTTCTAATGAAACAAAAGATAGTCACTGGAGACTTATTCCAATGTTATGTTGACAAATATAGAGATTGTCTCAAGTTTATAAAATTCCTCGTTACTGATTTTCAGACCAAAGATACATCCGCTTCCCTTAACCCTGTCCGGTAAAGGTCCTTACTTATTCCTCTGGTCTTAGGTTGTCTCATTTACGCTAAGTCATCAAAATCTGGAAGGCATAAGAACCCAAAGCAACAATGTTCCAGCCCATTAATCTCGTTCTAACTTTCAACATTACAGACAAAGCGTCTAGAAATCATCACGTCCAGTAAACACAGTAAACATGCAATAAACATGAAATAAACATGCAATAAACAAGCAATAAACATGAAATAAACATGAAATAAACGTGCAATAAACATGCAGTAAACATGAAATAAACATGAAATAAACATGCAATAAACAAGCTCCTCGTGAATTATGAGGAACAAGTTTCATGATTAAAATCTCAAGGGAACAACTCAGTACGACGACGACGCCAAGGCTTTTAACGTTATGAAAGAGCTTTGATAATTATTTCAGATGTAAAGTTTTAGACTATAGTGAAAAGGGTCAAGAATACGAGACAGTCAAACATTTAGTCTCTCTCTCTCTCTCTCTCTCTCTCTCTCTCTCTCTCTCTCTCTCTCATTTTCTTTTATCTTCTTTGTACCTTTGAGGTCTTTAATTGACTGTGGGACTGTCAGAAAAGAACGAGAGAGAGAGAGAGAGAGAGAGAGAGAGAGAGAGAGAGAGATCTGTATAACAAATGTTTAGCAAATGAGTTAATTACCGTATTTCTAGTACGTGTTTAGCTGATGTTCTAATATTGACAGTGCATCTGCACAAAACTCACTCTCTCTCTCTCTCTCCTCTGTTTGTAATATGCATATCTTTCTCAAAACTTTCATACGATTCTCCATCTAATTAAGTTACACTACAGATAACTTCACACCAAAGATACATCCGTTTCCCTCAACCGGAAAAGGTCCTTCCTTATTCCTTTGGTCTTATGTTGTCTTTATTTACGTCATGTTATCAAAATCTGAAAAGCATAAGAACCCAAAGCAACGATGTTCCAGCCCATTAATCTCGTTCTAACTTTCAACATTACAGCCAAACGTCTATAACTCATCACGTCCTGTAAGCACAGTAAACTTGCAATAATCATTCAATAAACATGCAATAAACATGCAGTAAACATGCAATAAACATGCAATAAACATGCAGTAAACATGCAATCAACAGGCTCCTCCTGAATTATGAGGGACAAGTTTCATGATAAAATTTCAAGGGAACAACTCAGTACGACGACGACGCCAAGAATTTTAATGTTGTGGAAGAGCTTTAATAATTATTTCAGATGTAAAGTTTTACACTATAGTGAAAAGGGACTCGAATACGAGACAGTGAAACATTTAGTAGCTCTCTCTCTCTCTCTCTCTCTCTCTCTCTCTCTCTCTCTCTCTCTCTCTCATTTTCAAGAGATAAGATTATATCAAGCAACAATAAAAAGAAGGAAAACAGGGTTCTTTATTTGATGTGATGTTTATCTCTGTTGATGTTACTGTTTTGAGAAGCGATTCTACTGTCACTAGGGATGTTGAAATGGTGAATAGTTTTATTGATGTTGTTAGGCAATATTTTGATTACGTGTAAAATTATATTATGATGTTTTCAGCTTTTGTAAATTTTGTCAAACTTTTCCATTCCAATTGGTACAACTTTTAAAGAGAGGATTCACTGAATAAAAATAGGTTGTCTGAAGTTGTAAGAATATACTACTTTCGTTTCTTATTCATTGTATTCTTTATATCATTATGTTGATTAAATTTACATAAGTTAACATTCATAGGACCTTCTCTGAACATCAGACATCCTAGTGATATTAGATGGAGACTTAGAATATTCATTCCCGCATCTTTCATCCGTTTATCAATGACATTTATGCATTTCTAAAAGTGCTTCATCTGACACTTAGGTTCAATGGAAATTTATTTCAACGCAGAATACCCTGGTAAAAGTCACACATGATTCTGATTTATGCAACTCAATTAAAAATTATCAGAAACCTTTCAAATGTTTTTTCTATATCAACAAATATATAAACCTTTTTATTATTATAATAATTTTTACTCATTTTGAAGTTCTTCATGATACAGATTATTTTCAAAATCTTCTTTGATTGAAGCCTTTCATATCGTTATGGGTTAAGCTCAATTACTGTCTTTACTTCAAAATCTTTATTTCTTCATCTTTTTAAAAGCTGTTCAGAAAAGTTTACACCATTGCCCATCCCATCGGCCTTCCTTTCCAAAGAATCCTTCTGAAAAGAATTTATGGCAACTCTCCTTTTCCTTGACGACTCAAACGAATTTTGATTTAGAAACATTTTATTTTGAAAGAAAAGTTCCAAAATATCTTTATTCATTTTGATCTACAGAATATTGGATTCGTTATTACATGTAATCACTGGTATTGCAACATATATCTTCACTTCATAAGCTTAACACACACACATACACACGCACATACTCACGATGACTTATGTCCTAGAAAAACTTACCAAAAATGGAATTTTCTTTGGAATAATAAACCAATTGACAACAAACAGAAAACGCCCCCAAAGACGAAGCACAACGATCAAAAGTAACAACGAATAGGTTCAGATTTTCGGCAAATTTTGAACATTCTTCTTCTTTCAAGTGTATTGTGGGTCGTTTGAAGCTTCTAAGCGATTGAATGTCTCCTGTCAGGGAATCTCAGAAAACACATTTTCCCACTGATATACAAAATGATGTGACAGTTTCTCGGATAGGTGCGATATATAAGAGGACACTTTCAAAGGCTATATTTTCCAGTTTTTTATTTTTTCCTTTACTGTTGAGATTGAGTAAAATCATCAATTCTGGACAGAGATTTCCGAGATCACTGTCAATTCACTAAAAAGGAGAAACATCATAATCATATATTATTTAATGTCCAAGGAACCTCTTCACACCCACAGAAGCATCAGGAAGCCAATTGTGTCTTCCATCAAAACGTCTCATGGGTTCGTCTTTCCTCATGAATTTCATTGACCTTTACTTGAGGGATCGAATTGAAAACGAAGTAATTACTCTTATTATACACTCGATGCCGTATGGAGTTTGTTGCTGAAACTCTTTCAGACGATTTTTATTTGTTTCCTTTTATAATTCTAAACATATTTCAAAACTGATGATGCCAGACAAATATCGTGATGGTAAGTAGGTTCAGCATTACCGCCCCTCTCTTGAGAGGGGGATAGGGAATATGTGTGTGTGTGTGGGGGGGGGGAGGCATACATCTCATTACATCTAGTACTTTCTAAAAACAACTATTCCTATTTACTCGTTGCTATATTCCCTAATTCTGTTCTTTTATTTTTTTGTTAGAAAAGAGTATCAAAAGAAAATAAAAATTCTATTATCGTGAATAAGGACCAATAAATACTTTGTTTCATCTTCAAATAGACTTAAGCAAAATTAATTATTTCTTTAAAAGGAATCCAGTTTTATAGATATATAGTTAATAAGTTGGCCAAGGCACCTGCCACCCGTTGAGATACTACCACTAAGAGTTATTGGGACCTTTGACTGGCCAGATCTCACTACATTGGATCCCTCTCTGGTTACGGTTCATGTTTCTTTTGGTTACCCCAATAGCAACAAATGGTGCCGTTTATAGTCCACTGTAGGACAAAGGCCTCATATATGTCAATCCATGGATAGGATTTGGCCAGTTTTCATCACCGCGCTGGCCAAGGCGGATTGGCGATGGTGAGAGATTTTCGTCGGATCGCACACAAAAGAAGGAAAGCAAAGAGTTATCATGTGGTCATAATCCTTTTGGAAATTCCATAAAAAATATTATATTGATGATAGAGATAAATATAAATAACCTCTGAAGATGAATCCATTTTATTGGGGAAATGATGACATTGGAAAAGGTCAATGTGGTTCGCAATCTCACTCTTTGTGCAAATAGGATGGACAGAAAACGGATACCCGATGCTTTCTAGAGCCACCCCTTCTCAACTTAAGAGAGAATATCTGAATTAGTTAAAAAATGTTTCCCAAATAAGAAAAATTATATCGAAATAAAGGTTACCCAAAAGTCTCTTTGCTTCATTTACGAGTTATTTACGAAATACTGAAAAGAAAAGAGAAATGGCTCATTCTCCAATATCAATAAAGTATGTCAAGATCTAATGGCTTTTAACAGCATCATTTGACACTAAAAACATTTTAAATCTATTGACGCGAGAGATAATTCAACTTCAGAGAAAATATAAAAAGGATTTATGCATCAAAGGTTTAGATAATTAGAGAGTGTGAATCATGAATCAAGAAATTCAGTATTTGTAGATGAATATTTGATGTTGATCCATTATAGCCAGTTTGCATTCAAATAATTTATATCTTCAAATGAGGATCTATTTTGATCTCTTATCATTATGAATGAATGAATCAGATGAAAATATCAGACGAGTAATGATGATTTTCCAGTATCTATCAGAATGTCTACTCAAAAAGACATAATATATATTATATATATTCTGAATGTAATGAATAATTATTTTACACAGGACATCATTTATTTCTAATAAGATAAAAAGTGATGTGATCTGGTAAAATGGAAGATTTTTTATTCCATTCATGTGATCAAGGAACTTAGGTATTAGTTTGATCAGAAGAGATTGT